>NC_048293.1:6573121-6755621 GCF_009762535.1 Notolabrus celidotus | reverse complement strand
CACAGGCGCTCACTCTCCCTCATCCTCTGAGGCGACAGCAGATTTTTTTCTTCACAGGTGATACCGCTCATATTTGAAGCTTTCTCGCACTTGTCAAATTAACTTCAAAGCTAATACGCCGCGCTCAATCTCTCACTAGCGTGATTTTAGCACAGCATCCTCCGGCTGAGGGTTAGGAGTTTGCAGTCAGGGAACAGCAGCTCTTTCAGACTGTGTTTGACACTTTTTTTTCTCCCTACAATTTCCTCCTGCTCGTCTTTTTTATTTTGTTATCTGCAACAAATGGAGGAACGCGTCTGACAACGGCAAAAACACTCCAAAGTGCATTTATCAGGTGTCAAACATGTTCACTAATCGTCCAGATCCATCCCGCGCTTGGAGAGGGCTGATAAAGAAGCAAGTGTTTGGCAGTGGAGAGGTGTGATGAAGCCATTGTGAGGCCCACAGTGGGAATCAGACAGAACAAGGACACTTTTTGTCTTTTAAATCTCACTTCTTCTTCCTGTCTTTAAAATCTTTATCACTGTGATATAAACCGAGACTGTAAGTGCAAAAATAAGTCTAATGAAGATGTTTGATTAACAGTAAAAAGCAGGAGGAAAATAAAGAAAACACTCCATGCTGTCACTTTTTGTCTCAGAGCTGCCTGACTTTCTAACCCTACTCTTTTCACATCTTCCTTTCACATCCGCATGTTTACAGGAACTGCAAATAAGAGAGAATGACACACGCATGAGGCTTTCCCACCTTGTCAAGAGTACAATTATCGAAGGAAACACTTGCAACTCTTCCATATTTCTGTGCCACAGCTGTCAAATGTGTTAAAGTCAGAAGAAATCAGAGGCTGCAACCAAAAAAACTGACCAGCTCTGGCTCTCCAAAAGATAATGCTTGAGTTTTAATGCACAAGAGAGCGAGTGTGAGAGTGTGTGAGCTTCCTGAGTGTTATCAAGAGGAAACACACAGCGCCGAGCAAGCAAGCGAGGGAGCGAGTCAGCGCCTCGGCTTGTTATGGTCTCTCAGAGCTTGCAGAAAATGAACCCTTTGACGGTTTCCTGCGGGTCACAAATCACCACGTCTACAACCTCCACCTTCCCTCTTTAACCTCTCTTCCCTTTCCGTTTAAATCTTCCCCCCCCTTCTGTCACCCTTCTTCTCTCAGCTCATCACTTATCCTCCTCTCCTGTGCATGAGTCGCAGCTTTATTACATCGTGCAAGTTGTTTTTGTTAAAATCTCAAACCGCAGCCCTTCACGAGCATCCTGACAGAGTCCGCCGCAAATTGAGGGATGGTGAGGTTAAAGTCGTTTGGTTGCACTGGTTGAGTTTTATGCAGTGTTGTTAAAAGGTTAGAGCGATTAATTAAGGTTAGGTCTACAATTTCACATGCCGAGGCTGCCAATTTTGGTAAAGTGAAGTGAGAGTGTTTTTGAGAGGCAACAGCAGAAGACCAGGAAATACTGCAGGTAGTTTATGTCTGCATTTCTCCAGAGATAAAAAGCTGCTTTTTTCCTCTCCGTCTCAGGAGAGCGAGAAAAACTTCTCAAGTCTTGTTTAAACATAAGGTTATGGCTCAAAGAGTGATTTACGCATGCAGGCACGCACATATAAACACAGTGACGCATCCAACAGCGTGGAGCCACCATGATTTATTAATAGTTCACGGATGTTTCTTAAAACAACATCCAATTAACAACACGGCTCAATCTCACCACTGAAAATGGACCTGAACCTGGAGTGGTGGAGAGTAAAAAGGAATGAAAAGTCATGGCACAGAGGTGAGGAGACCTGACAGGGTTGAAGTTCAAGCATGGCCTGGCAAATTAAATTACAGCTGGACAGCGCCTGAGTTAGTCTGCTGGATTCTCCTAGATTGGGTCAGGGATTTTGAACTGAGATGTGGTTCTGTATTGGTATAAAGCAAGAAGTCAACAGGATCTTTTAGGAGTGCAGTGTCTTAATAAGGTATCATGCTCCCTTGTTGTCTCAGTAATGTTTCTATTGTTCATTTCACCACAACAGAACTGCAAAAAAACATCAAGTGTCATAAAATAATTGCACTTTTTTGCTAATTGGCTCGTCGTTTTATTAAAGTTACTTGTTTGGCCTTTGCCTTTCTTGTGACGTGCAGATGATGAGAGGCAGGAAATGTTGGGCACCAACCCTACCGCTTGAGCTGAACCAGCATGCTGCTTTTAAACCAATCAGCCATAACATTTTAACCACTGAAGGTGACGTTAATATCACTAACGACCTCGTTATAATGACACCTGTGAGTGTAATGCTTGGTTTCGTCCTGAAGTCGATGGACAAATGGGCAAATGTAAGGAAGTGAGCGACTTTGACAAGGACCACTGGATCTTTGGAGCATCTCCGAATCTGCAGCTCTTGTTGGGAGTTCCCATTCTGGAGTCTACAGTACCCACCAAAAGTGGCCCAAGGAAGGGAACTGGTGACTAGCAGGAGGGTAACGGGGCGGACAAAGCTCATTGATGTTTATGGGTCAAAACGCACAATTGCTTACACTTAAGGTGCATTTCGACCAAGAGTTCCGGGGTGCTTTTAGTCCCCAGAACTACTTTCCCCGGAAATAAAAGGTTCCTGTGCACCCATTGTTGTCTGCGTTTCAAGCTGAAGCCCCGGGTAGATTATGCAAATCAGGCCAGTGAGGTATGAAGAAAAAAATAATAAAAATAAATAATATTTTTAAATCTTAATAAAAAACTAAACTAGTATGCATTCCCAGGAATTCCCTCTGTGTTTCAACAACTGTGTAAACTCCACAACATTGTTACTTTCAACTGAAAGTCCCAGGACCTTTGAAAAGTACTACCCACCAAATAGGGGCTTTTCAGGGGGGAGATTATCTACCCCTGAACTAAATTTAGACCCCGGTTTCTCCAGTCGAAACGCACGTAGTTCAGGGGTAAAGTCCCTAGTTCCTGGGTAAAGTTCCTGCAGTCCAAAAACGCCTTTTGTTGCTTATGGGGCTAGGTAGCGGCAGACTAGTAAGGGTGCCCATGCTGGCCCCTGTTGACCCCTGTGTTACGCCAAAAGTGGCTACAATAGCATGAGCATCAGAACTGGACCTCAAAGCAATGGAAGAGGGGGACCAGGAGGGAAAATACAACAAGTTCAAGGTGTTGACTTGGCCCCCAAATTCCCAAGATTTCAATCCAATCCAGCATCTGTGGGATGAGCTGGACAACCAAGTCCGATCCATGAAGGCCCCAGCTCATAACTTAGTGGACTTCAAGGATCTGGTGTGGCCACTTGATGCCAGACACCACAACACACCTTCAGAGGTGTAGCAGAGACCATGTCTTGTCAGGTTTGGCCTGTTCTGGCCTTGCAGTTAATCAAGAATATAACTGGGAGTAATAAAAGTAAAAACATCTTCAACTCTTGAAGAGGTCTGCAATGGATATCTCAAAGTCTGGTGTTGTGATTAAGATATTTAAGGGTTTCAACCTGTGATTCACATCTGTACTAAACCATGTGAGACATATTAAAAGTCACATGTTTAGTATTAAATGAAAGCCATGTGGTGTTGTAACTCTGCAGCTAAACTCAATGCATCCTTGGGGTTTTTATTAAGCGTGCAGGTGCTTTTTATCTCAATAGCATTCATTGATTCCAGGCCGACTGCAGTTTAGTCAATACATGTGTGCGGTGTCTGACACAATAGTGGACTACAGGCTAGCACTCAGAGGTGGTGTAGGCGCTTCACAATAGACAGGCAGAAGGCAGAGAAAAGTAGATCTGCAGTGGAGGAAGTTAAAGTCCTTACTGCGGCACATGGAGCCTGCAGATCTCTAAATCGACGCCCACATGTCTGATTTCTTCAACAGTTCGAATGAAGCTGTTGTGCTCACTGACGGCTGTTTTTACAGACTGGAGAGATAGTCAATCAATCTGAGAAGAGGACAAGTGGGTATGCTAACTTCA
Source organism: Notolabrus celidotus (assembly GCF_009762535.1). NCBI lineage: Eukaryota > Metazoa > Chordata > Actinopteri > Labriformes > Labridae > Notolabrus > Notolabrus celidotus. Next base: position 6,751,673 of record NC_048293.1, on the reverse strand, counting down.
AGCTAAATACAAATGGAGGTAAGTTAAGTAGAGATTGATGCAGCTGGACAAAGACAGTACCTTTAAATGCTTGGTTAAAGGTCATAAACTAAACTTATAACTTCTCTTGTTAAGAGGAAACCAGATTAAATAAGAAAACAGCAGACTCTTTATGAAGTGAAACAACGGAAGAACTCAGTCTAAATGCGGAACAGGAAGAAAAGGTTTTATGATGCTGTGTTTTTGATGTGCTATAAACAATAACGGTGTATTAGAGGATTTTTTTTGCTCCAACATAGGAAACACATCAATAATAAAAAAAGCACCAGAATCCACGTGCAGAACCGGAGTTAAGAGAAAATGTATCAAAGATTAACCCAGGATCCGTGAATCCCCTTTCACACACGCATTGCACTTCTGGAAATTTCCAGAAATCTTGCATGTGTGAACACAAATGACCTTATTTTACCCCTGAACTTTGTCTGGACATTTTCCAGCTGGTGTCTTATTACAATGCCTGAAGTCTTGACTCTATGTGTGAGCACAGCAGGTGATATTCAGCAACATTAACCTGAAGTACGTGGGCGAGTGATGGCGTTCAAGTTGAGCAGAGTTTTGACGTTTCACTCTCTTAATGTCAGTTATTTGTTTTCCAATGATGTGTATGTTCTGCAGAAATGTCAATATACAAGTTGTGGTGATATAAATGTAGCAACAGTCACAATTATTGGAGACTCCTCCTCCTCCTCCTCTTCCTCCCACCTAAACAACACTGAGCATCTAGAGTTGGTATTGGTATTTACCAGTTTTTGCTGGTATCAGATGTAGTCGTCAAACAAGTTCACGACAAAGCAGTGAATCAACTGACTTAATTATTTTCCCAGTAACGCCATGCGTCACAATACAAAGAAAAGGGTAGGTACTGAAGCTGTCAAATTTGCTTGACAAAAGCAGCAAGAAAATACTTCTCTATTAATTTTGTTCATTGCTGGTAAATGTAGATTATTGTGCATATATGACTATTTAGATCAAATGTCAGATAGTGGTTTTGTATGACCAGAATTCATGAATATTAGCAGCCAAATTGGCTGACATACACACAAAAAAAAAGTCCACCATGCAAGACTAAAAATCTCCCACTGTGAGAGGGTGGTGTGGGATGACAAGTTCCTGAGAAAACCAGGGTCTGCATGTCCTGAAATTATCTAGAAATGTCAGGAGTTCACTTGTGAGAGGGCCTTACGTTGGTGTGTGTGTGTGTGTGTGTGTGTGTGTGTGTGTGTGTGTGTGTGTGTGTGTGTGTGTGTGTGTGTGTGTCTTAACTTCCATGGACAGACCAGACCGGGACACTCTGGTCTGTAAGTCTCCACTCCCTGTATTTCAGAGGAAGGGTCCCAAGGAATGTGCTGGCTGTAAATGCAGAAGATATCAACCATGTCAGCGTGTGTGGGTGTGGGAGTGTGTGTGTGTGTATTTGGAGAAGCGAGAGTTCGAAAGTGACATGTCAGGACTTGAAACTGAATAGACTTCCTCTGAGACTTTCCCGTTCCCTTTTTGCTGTAATACACGTCATCATTTGGACACTTGATCGTAAATGGAGCACACAAGCGTACAAGCACACACTCAGGCCTTTAACAATTGTGAGGTTGGGGATGTATCAGCCTCATGCATGAGACAATAGAACAATCAGACTCGGTCGTTAGCTTCCAGGCTCTAGGCTGAAGTCTGAAAATGCTCCGTCTGCATTTCAGTCCCTGTTTTTTGTTGTTGCACCAAATCAACGCTGACCCCTAAATACTAAACTTGAACCCCTAACCATTCCCTCCCACTCTTCCTCGAATCCCTCGTCATCTCATCCCGTGTGTCCTGGGTGTCTTCTGCCCAATAATGACGCACCGAGACAGACCGAAATAGACCCTCTGGTTCAGCCGAACTCTTGAGGCTTCATATCTCCCTGCCCTGGCTTACTCTCCCTCCCTGCACCAGCTCTCTCTCCCTTTCTCTCTCTCCTTCTCTTTCTTTGTTAGTCGATCAATAACCGCCTCAGGACTCAGACAGCCTTGCCTTGGTAGTTTGGACTTTAAACACAGCAGACGTACACAAGACAAAGTGAGAAAACAGAGAGTGAAAAAAGAGCAGGGGAGAGTAAGAGGAGACAGTGGCGACAGTGGCGGAAAGAGGGGACACAGAGGGGGCACTCGAGCAGAGCAGACATCCAGGAGATTGTGGTTCAAAATGTGGAAATTCTTTGTTCCCCCTCAGCAGAGGAATCAGATTGTTCCGAGAAGTTATGGTTTCTAAATATTTTCCCTTTTAGCTATTCATATTTTCTCTATATCATAACATCCTGGCTCAGTTTTTGCAGACTTTTGGATGCAATTTGATATTCTGTGTGCTGATGTGGCTGAGCAGTGGGACCGGGACAAGTAGGCCAAGTCTAGACTTCATCATGAAATAAAACCATTACACCCAAGGCTGCAAATAATGTAAGGAAATAAGATATCAGTCGTTTTTATATCACAAAAATATCAAGACACACCTTTGTGTAATTCAAAACAGTCCACAGATTTCATAACTTAAAGTCCTGGCTTCATGTTAAACACCCCAACACACACTTTGTGTGTTAAGTGTACACAGGAGTGTAGAACACTATCACACCACTTTTGGTCCTAAATTAAAAACCTATTAGTATTAAAAGATACTTTTTCTGACTACAAATCTGAGGCCTTAGACAGAACTATGCCTTACTCATTCTCTTTAGATCAGCTGGAGGTAATCCTGCCATTAGACAGGCAGGCCATCCTCCTGTTGGGTCATTCTTTTACAGTAGAAGTTTCTCTCTTAATCTCCTCTATCCCTCTTGCCAACCCCAACTCGGTCCAGGCAGACGGCGGTCTAACATAATTCTGGTTCTGCTCAAAGTTTCTGCCTGTTAAAAGGACGTTAGTCCTTGTCGCTGTAGCTAGCCAAACACTGCCAAGTGGAATGCTTATGGTGGATTAAGATGAGATCAGACTGAGTCCTGTCTATAAAATGGGATTGGATCTTATCCTGATGTTGGGTCTTTGCTAATAGTTTATCATAGAGCATGGACTAGACCTGCTATGTTTGTAAAGTGTCTTGAGATAACATTTGTCGCTATATAAATGAAGATTAATAAGATTGATTGAAGTCAGAGACTAGCTCTCCATTCAAGCGGTGGCTTAAAGTTCTTGAAATTAGAGATCTAGAATAATATATTTCTTCCGCTCTCTTTTAACAACCTCACGCTTTGAATTATAACCTACGATGTGTTAAGACTAAGGCATCTGGAGATCAGTTTCTGTCAAAGAGAAATGGAAGCATTTTTCTGCTTTCACTGTACATTTCATGCCTTTCATTTGTCCTTCAATCAAACACACATAAAAAAGATTTATCAAGCGGCTGTTTAAAGACTACCAGATGTAGACTGCTGTGATGTTTTTCTTCATTTTACATAGGAAAAACATTTTTACAGAGAATGATGAAATTCATCATCCATTACGAAAGAAAAAGAAAAGAGGGACATTTATGTTGCTGAGGTACAATGTAGTCAATCAGAAGATACAGATCATAAAAAAAAAGCTAAAAAATGGATAGTAGAAAATCACGTGTGTATAAAGTCTGCACGGATCAAGACTTTCCAACTAGTACCTAACTATGTTGAAGCAGGGATCATGCATAAAAGACTGTCAAAGTGTTTTGGCTACAAGAAACATTCATTTTCATTCATTGATTGATATGTAGATTTGATTAATAAATGATTGTGTTCTCTTGAAAACAAACAAAATCAATTTTTTTTACAAGCACAAGCTCAACTTGATGTCTTTAAATGACTCACTGCTTCAGCCCACAGTCAAAACCCTTCAGGATTTCCAGCTCAGTCAGTTATAAAACTTAAAATATAATCCATTTGTTATGTGTGAGGAGCTGAATAAAGAATGTTTATGGGAAATGATTGTCTAAATTTTGTGTCACTATAACCCTGGGTAGAATCAAAAAGGTAATTTTTTTAATGATGGTTATGTACAGTGTGATGTCTCCTCCTAGACTGAGAATTAACGCTGAGATTGTTCCAGGGCTCCTCCAGCCATCATCGAAGTACAGGCGAGCGTTTCTCTCCAAGCAAGGTGTTCTTCACAAAAAATGCAAATCGGCAAACCAAGTGAGAGTTACTGTGCGACCATGACAGAGACAGAGAGAGTGCGAAAACGTAGCGTACGCCATGAGTACAGAATAACACACGGATCACTGCACTCCAGCACAGAAACACCACATCCTCTCTGTGATGACCTGACACAGAAACGACGCAAACAAGGAGAAGAATGGCTCAGATGAAGTGTAGCATAGTGTGGCCCACGGCCTGGAGTTGGACGTTACAGTTACAGGAATGGACACAAACAAAGAAAGAGGAGAGAGAAACAGGGGAGGGAATCCCCTGAGTGCAAAGCTATGTTCAGCAGGAATGTTCTGCCGCCTGTTCTCTCATGTAACTCGACTGGCAGCAGCCCAGAGTGCTGTCTGACAGGCGGCGAGGGAGGGAGGGAGGGAAAAAAGATGGATTTGGTGAGAAGGAGATGGGTGGAGGATGAGAGGAGTTGCATAAATTACCACAGATTTTTATTTATGTTTCGCAATTTAAAGTTATGTATAAGTGGCAGCGCGGGGTGATATGATTCTATAAGATGGGATTCTTTGAGGCTAACTTTTAAACAGAGATTTCTGAATAGTGTTCAAAACATGTATGCTGCTAACATCTCTGAATGTAACAAGTCATTTCTGGTAGAGTCTCAAAATGTTAGGTTCATTACCAAGATTTAATTTACTGGATTTGGAAAAAAAAAACTATCATTCCAGAGTAAAATCTTAAATGAGGTTTAGACTGAACAATCACTTTCCTTCTTGATCAACCTACAAATTGTTTTCTTGAGTTAAGTACGTCGTCTGAAAAATGCATTTTACATTTTCGGATCTATTAGTTAAATCTTTGTGTGAATAATCCAAAATCTAAAGTTTCATTATCGGCTAATTTAATGTTCATCTTCATGATTAATTGAAATGAAGAAGGATCACTGAAAAAAAAAGAAGGAACACTAACTCATTATTTCAGAATCATCTTTTTAGTGCTTCAAAATTTGAGATTGTAGAGGCAGAAAATGTTTGAACTCAAGAAATCAAATTGAAGTTTAGTGTTAACTCAAAATGTTAATCGACTGTTCAATTACTTTTAACTTTAAATTAAAAAGGTGACAACTGATCAATTAAACATCTTATAACTGGGGCTTTGGAATCTGAATTGTAAACAATTCACTAACCTCTTTCACAAATGCACTCCTGATAATATTTAAAAGTTATCATGTTTAGATCTTGAGAAGATTCGCTACTCGGTCGCTGGCTGTAACAACAAATTCAAAAAGATACGGGGACCTTCCCTGGACCCCATTCAGAAACTCCCATCATTTTAAACTAGCGCTCTCCTCTTCTTGTCTTTTTCTTTTTGAATATACATGTGTGATATATTATAATCATACAATTTGAATCCCTATTGTCTTTCTTTTGTACTTTTTCACTTATCCGTATCTCATCTACTTTTATATTTTTCCTAACGCACAGTAGGCTACTTAATCTTATTTCCTTTTTATTTTTCTATGTCATTCTCTTTATTTCAGGCTGTATGATAACCAATTCCAGCACTTATTTATCCAATAACTCCAGAATTTGATATTTAAGCACAGTGACATGAATATCCGGCAGTAGACAGGGATTTGAGGGAATGAGTGAGGGGGTTCCTGTATCTTTCACTCTTATACTCTTATATCTGTATACAAAACTAATACAAATATTGTTGAGTAAAAAAAAAGTTATTAAGAGCTCTGCCGTTAAAATCATGTAAAGTTACTTGTCCACACATGTCCCTTACATGGGGAGTCTCTTGCAGGTTCCCACGGGAAAGAGTCTAATGTCATAATACTTCCTGCTGTGTTTTCTCATTGACTCACCCAATTTCAGGGAACTGACGCAAGAAATAATGGATAAATTCAGAGTGCGCACCCTGAGAATTCTTGGATGTTTGTGGAGTTTTGTGCATGTGTGAACACAACTCCAGTCTGTTTTCAATCCCCATCATTTCACCATAACAATGGAACCTCACAGTTGGAGACACTGACTGAGTTGATTCAACTACAGAGAAGAAAACCTCTCTTTGTTCTTTGTCTTCTGATCACGACAAATAAACACAAACTCTTCGCTGTGTTTGCTTTTGGTTTGTAGCTGAATCCAAAATTAGTAATAACTAACTGCTTTCTTGCACATAAGGACCACAGTGAGAGTGCTAAGACTGTGGGTGTTAGTAAAAAAAGACTTTCAGCAACTTTGAGAAATACCGAGTTGAAAATACTTGAAGTGAAAATGTATGCTAAGCTGCAAAAAATCCATAAAACAATCTGCTGCAGTTTCCTGTAGCTGAGACAAATAATAATGACCATAAGTGTGAACACCGTAGTAAGAAAAATACAGTATTCAGAGTGTGTTTCATAATTCTGCAGCTATAAAGGAGAGAGGGTGCGAGCCAGACAAGAGGGCTTTAGGTTTTTCAAGGTAACACAAATCAACTTGATGGCCCTGTGTGTGTGTGTGCAGAAAGTGTGTGTGCATGTACTAACTTCCCTCCACCCAGCGTTATATTCATACCCCTCCTGATACTGAGGTCAAAGCAATCACTTTGTTAATACTCTGACATATGGACATGCTGCACTCGCATTACCCCACCCAATCCCTCCACACACACACACCTGCACTGTATGACATAATCCTCACTGTATGATGATGTCAGATTATTGATATGTCCCTGTAGTTCACTTAATGCGATGAAGAGAAATTGCCAAGAGAGACGGAGTGAAAAAGGAGGAGGAATAAGAAGAAGGAGAAGAAGCAGGAGGAGGAGGAGGAGGAGACGTGATGCAGAATTTGGGGGCCAATTAAAAGGCAGGCTAACAAGGCTAATGAGCAGACAGGTGGCCCCATTACAGAAGCAGCCGCGCACACACACTCATTAACACACTCGGCACACACAAAACCTCCCCTCTGGCTGGGATTAGCATGTGTGTGCGCGACAGTGTGTGTTTGTGTGTGACCCCCCCTGTTTCCCCGTTAATCAGTCGCCACATTCGAGACTGCAGGCAACAGGGTGTTTCTGTGCCTGTGCCTGTGTGTGTGTGTGTGTGTGTGTGTGTGTTTGTGTGTGTGTGTGTGTGTGCCTGTGTGTGTGTGTGTGTGTGTGAGAGAGAGACTGGAGGCGAGAGTGTGAAATTGGAGTGATAAGGCAGTTAACATTCAAACCTCCCCACCTGCCCTGTGCAACTCCACCAACACACAGTGACACACAAAACACACACACATACATCTACACTTGTTTCTTTCACTCTGTTTTTGCCTCTGCAACCCTGTGCATCTGTGTGTGCACGTGAAAATAAGGAGGCATTTGTGTGTGAATAAACAGGATAATAGGATATAGATGTGCCAGAAGTGGTATAGCGTGTGTGTGTGTGTGTGTGGGGGTTTACTGGCTGTAATTACACAGGCGTACAGACACAGTAGGTGTGGTGATGCTTCAGGTTTAGCTTAGGAGACGCTAACACACATACTGGAACAAACAAGAAAATAAAGACAAGAGAGTCACATGAGGATAACTCTCAGTCTCTGGGTATCCTTGGAAGTAAAAGCAGAGGGGGGTGGGGGGAAAAAAATCCCCATGGTAGGTTAAAAAATTCTCCAAACAACCAGACACAAAGAAGAGAGACACAAAGATCAGTTTGGAAAGAGGCAAAAAGCAAAGAATCAGCTTGTTATCACTCCCAAACTGAAACTTGGACACTACACCAGTGCGCTAAATAAGAAAATAGAAATCCTGCTGCATAATTTGTTGTCTTTGTCTATTTTTCTTGTTTAGATGCAGGATTTAAGTTAGGTAATTTAGCATGAATTAGCGATGTGCTTGTTTTCTAGACTAAACAGTTAAACGTCATTAACCCTGTAGTCGGCACCACAAGCAATAGTTAGCCAATCTAACTGTCTTTATCTTTGTAATTGGATGTCCAAAAAGCTGGTCCTGAGTTGTGTCTAAGCTTGGTGCAGCCACCTGCCTATACCTGGAGATGTATGCTATAATGCTCTACTACCCTGATGTAAACAAGCACAGAGGATGGCATCTCGTAGTGCAACAAAGTTTGTAAGTATTTTGATCTAGACCATATAACCACTCGATCGGAGCAATGTTTAACCAGATAAGACATGTGGACGATAGCCTGTAAGGAGGACCGAAGGCTGGTGGTGCTAGCTCTGCCAATGTTGGCCACTCTCTTACCCCTTTTCGGCCGAGGAAGTTTCAGTGCCGGTTCAGAGCCGGTGCTCAATTGAGAACCGTTTTTTCATCTTTTGACTGTGAGTGAACCGGCTCCTGGCCAAGAAAACAGGTTCCAGAGCGGCTCCAACTCTTTGCTGGTCTAGAACCGCGAACCGCTTACGTCAGGGGCAAGGGGCGGGTTGGCCGTGATCAAAAACACAAAAATAGAAAAACAGGCTAATGGATTCCAAGGCAACAACGTTGTTGTTGTGAGGGAAAGTTTGCGCTAGCGCTACTGGGAAAAGCAGTAACGTAAATCTTGCGCTGGTTCGAGAGTTCAACCAGCTCCGAATCAGCATGAGCACCAGCCCGGAAATACAACCCAGTTTGCGTTGGTCGAAAAGAGGTATCTGCAAACCATTTGCGCAGGAGCTTTAATCATGTAAGATGATCTTTTTTTTCTAAAGCTACCCAAGTACTTTTGGTGACTGAACATTACCTAACTGTGACTATTTCCCAGTAATAGCCACATGTTTATGACTGATGCAGGTCCATAAATCATACTTGTAAATTCCCTGTCAGAAACAGATGTTCATTAGTGTCAACTGTGTTAGGGTGTAATGTAAAGACAGAGAGGGAAACTGTGAGGAAGACAGCGACCAGAACATCTCGCTGACATTTGCTGGATACGTCTGCATATATATGGGGCTTGTATTGGGAGTGGTGGTCATTATCTTTTGACAGAGAGATAAAGAGGGAAGACGAGGGGACGGTTAGGGGGCCTAGAGTGAGGCCTGAGGCTGGATTTACACTCCCCAGCCCAGGAATCACAACCTCACCCTGGGGAACAGGAAGGGGACAATTGGCTCTTTAAGAAAGGAGGGAAAAGTGTGAAGGGAAAGGAGGGAGGGGGCGCATATGAGTGATGTATGCATGTGTGTATGGGTGAGGGGTCCTCCAAGCCCAATTAAGCCTGACTGCATGTCGGAGGGCTGTGCCAAACATGCCCCACCTGTTTAGAGAGGGCCAAAGGGCTAATGAGCACTGCCTGGAGGAGCGAGTAACATGCGAGGCAAAAAGAAAGAGAAACTGAGAGAAAATAGGAAAGAAAAATTCCGGGGAGTTAAGGAATAAGGATGACATTCTTCACTTTTGTTCCCTTTCTCTCTCGCTCTCATTATGCCGCTGTGTCAGAGGGATTTCACAGCTAAAATTGTCCTTTGTTATCATATGCAATAATACGGTACAGACGAGATACATGTGACAGGGCGGTGCACACAAACACAAACACACACACGCACACGCACACACACACACACACACACACACACAAACACACACACACACACATCCTCCAATCAGTCTGACAAAAACAAGCCGCCCAGAAAATTAAAACCAGAAACGGGTGGAGAGGCAGGGGAGCAGGAAGTAGGGGGCATAATGAAATAATAAGAGCCAAATATTGTGCAACAGGAGCAACAACAGTTGTAGAGACAGAACGACTCTGTGTGTGTATGTTGTTTGTGTGCAAGTTGTGTGTATGCCTGTGTGTAAGGGAGGGTGAGTGTGGGTGAAAGAAGCCCATTGTTTGGCTGTGTAACTCAAGCTCACAGCCCCAGCTCTGCCTCAAATGAGCTGCGAGGCTGTGGCATCCTTCCTTCCCTCTATCCTCATGTACTTTTTCTTCTAGACACCATGTTACCAAACTTTGTCTTGTTCTGCGAGGTACAACTTATTTCAGACATGTCCTTTTTTTTCTTGCTAGGATTTTGTTAAAGGTTTTTACTACTTTTGCATTTATTTGCAAAATACAAAGTGACATCGATCAGCTAGTCTTGGTATAAAGACTAGAAACAAAGGGGTGAAAAAACTCTCAAAATGACTGATTTCTAAACAGTAACAATATTTGAAGTGCAAACACATTTTTTTTCTGTTTTCCAAGCGACCAGACTTTGGGAAGTAACCACTCTCAACCAAAAACAACTCTCTGTCTCAATGTGGACACTTTCATAAACAATCTGAGCACTCAGGATGTTCCAAAGCAACTGATTTCCAAGTCATTTAAACAAAAATGTAAGTTCAGACTAAACAACTGGTCTCAATGTTGAAATAGTTTGCCAAGTGTGTCTACCAACAGCAGAGCTAGCACCTCCAACCCTTGGCCATGCTTGCAGGTTAACATCCACATGTATAGGGCCCTTAAACGCGGAATATCTCGGAAATTGACATAATGTGACTGAAATGCTGTCATCATGAGGAGAAGGAACGTTTGTCTGGGGAAATGTTTCCAGGGACCGCTCATTCGTGGCACCACCCGTGCATCTCTTCACAAACACTCACCCGCCCCCTCCCGAGAATAAACAAGCGAAAAAACGGCCAAATTAAGAGCTGTGTTTAGAGTCAGAAACAAAAAGCTTATTGCGCACTTTGTGTTTTCTTTTTGAAACAAAACAACTGAAATGGACTTGTGTTTACATTCAGTTGTTTCTTTTACTTGAAACCATGTCAAATTATAAGCACTTTGTACTTATAGCACTTATTGGTACAATGTTATGTTACAACATTATGTTTTGACTTGAAGTACTGTGCAAAATTGCACAATGATGAGTTGCATCAATAAATTTAAGAGTTTTGTATTTTATGTTTTTGAAATTGTACTCACTGACAAAAAAAGCACTCACTATATGGTGGTAAAATAAGTGTAAAGGGTAAAAACAGAATTCTAAAAAATTTAAATGGAAAAAACGGAATTTGGAAGAAAACAAAATATTTCATAGAGCCCTACATGTATTTGCTGGTTATGTATTGCTCTGGTTGAGTGGTTATATGTCTGTTTAACCTAACACAGCCTTAATAAAACGATCTCCTTTCTTAAATCAAAATACTGTCAAACTGCCCCACAGTGCAAGATGCCATCTGTCATCTGTGCTTGTTTACATCTGGGTAGCATAGCATATTAACGATCAAACAGTGGCAGCTATTTAGTCGACTAAACCGGCACATCCCAACTGTACACAATATCCTTACTCCCCTAATTCATAAGTTGTAAAAGGTTAGCTTTGTCTCAAATCATTCAAGGCTGTTGTGCATACACTGGAACTGAAAATTACAGCATATGTTCATTTCTTCCTCTGCTTCTGTTTAAGTGAAGCAACACCTGGAGAGGAGCCTTATGGTCAGCATCTGACTGCATCTGTTATCCAGCAAAATATTTACCTGGTTGTTTGATCAGAGAAGTTTTATAGCCTTTAATTAAAAATGCATTTAAACACTCAACATACCTTTACTTAAGAGCTTCTGAGTGTCCTATGTTTTCACACCGTGAGAAAATTACACTGCTGTCTTTCCTGTCATTTGGCCTTTACTTATGCTATATGGCAAAGTAAGCATTCATTGGGAAAAGTCCAGGGTTCTACACTTAACTTGCTGGCTGTCTTTGAGAAATCTGTTCGGGTAAATTAAAGCTCCTGTGAGGAACTTTTGTTTTGTGTGTATTTTGGCGCCCCCTGTGGACAAAGCAGCACACCTTCTCTCTTTTGCTTATCTTGTCTTAAACATAAGTTACACCTCCTGATGAAATTTCATATCAGTCAAAAACATCACTCACTGTGAAGCTTTGCCGTTAAAATGTAGATACAGGCGGTTTTGACAATCTTTGCCTGGTTATCAGTGTAAACTACAGCTGCACGTTTTTGAATATTGCGGTGGCGATATGACTTGTGATAAATAAACAAATACTTAAGTATACAATATTAATGTATTTCTCGAAACAAAAATGTAGGAAAGCGTCTCTTTTATTTCTAAAGATTTGACGCACGCGCGGGGGAAAATATGAATTCTTAATGTCCGACGGTCCGCCACTTAAGTTTTCGTCTTGTCCTCGTCTGGTCAACAAAACATAAACATAAGTTCGTCAGAGTTTTTATTATCAGTGATGCAGTTTAGCTCGTAGTAGTCTCCTTTTCGTTATTGAAAAATGAGTCATTCACGAACATTTATCGTAGTGGGCATAGTGGGTGGGCATATAGGGCTCCATTGGATTGGCCAAATATGTTGTGAATGCATGGCACACAGAGTACAAATTATCACAGTTCAAGCAGTCTTTTGCAATATGTATATCGAGTATGTAGATATTGCAATGACGGTGAATTTTAGATATATTGTGCAGAACTAGTGTAAACACAGGAAGGGAAATTGCGAAACTGTGATGGTATTTTAAATACTTTCTTCTAAAGCCACATCTTGACATCTGTTTTTCAACTGATTGAACATACAAGATTAAACTTGCTAATATTGACTCTTAAAGGTGTCGCTAGGCGGATTTTGTTGCCTTTGGACAGAGCCAGGCCAGCTGCTTCCCCTTGTCGCCAGGCGTCTTGCTAAGCTTAGCTAACCAGCTGCTGGGTGTAGTTCAGATTTTCAGTTAAGATAAAAATGTTTCATTAATGGTTAAATCAAACTAATGGCGAGAACTTGAGTTAACAGTTTTCCAAAGTGTCCAACTGTTCCTTTAAAAACTGGCTTCAAACTAACTAACATTACAAATCCACTCAGGTGATATGAGCAGTGAGAGGAATTTAATTGCTTATTAGATTTTTCCACATGACATCACAACAACACAAATACGCCAGCACTCCAAACACACACACACAAACACACGCACGCACACTCACCCACACACACACAAACACACACACACACACAATCAACTGGCAGCTGCTAACCCCGAGATTAAGGCCAGTGTGACAGACGTGATTTCAGGCTGCATCTGTGACAGAGAGAAAGAGAGCAGAACAAACAAACGCGCAGATACGTGCAGCTAACAAACACTGAGCAGCAAATTGTTACTATCAAAGAGGGGGGAAAAAAGCAACAAGAGGTGGAGGGGGGGAAAAAAAGAAGAAGAAGAGAAACAGAGGAGCCACGCACCATCTGTTGGGTGCATATTGAGTGTGCATTCAGAGATTCAAAAGGCTGTTAATTCCACAGAAAAACCAAGAGGAGAGCGAGAAGTGCTGGTATGAAAAAATCAAACCTTTTAAAAATTTGATAAAGAAAAGAAGACATCTGAGTGCATCTTGATCAAAAGTCCCTGCCCTTTGTGGCGGCCCCGTGTTCGGCTGAAAAGAAGAAAGGGATTTAAAAAACAGATGTTGTGTTTGTATTTGATACGAGCAGGCTTTTAGCAAAAGCAACCTGGCCTTTGGTCCGAGCTGAAATTGAATTAGATCTCCATTTAGCCCGCCACAAACAGCCATGCTCTATCTCCGCCAGACGACACAGCAGCAGGAGCACCAGTAGCAGCAGCACCCATGTTCTCCGCTCTGCTCTCAGCTCTCTCTTCCCCCTACTCTTCTCATCTCTCAAAGCTTTACGAATGACACTGAAAATAATTGAAAAGCTTGCTCAGTCTGCCACAAAACTTCAAACCTGCTTTTCAAGAAAGGCATGGGGAAAAAAAAGAAGGAGGGAGAGAGATCGAGGAGAGGCTGAGAAAGAAAGAGTGAGGAGGAGAGGGCTTTTTCTTTTTGCGGGTGAAGCTGCTCATTGATATGACAGTTTGATTTTCTGGGTTCTGGTGTGAAGCAGCTTAAGAGGGCATCCCTCTATTATATGGCCTGTGACATCTAGCCTCTGCAGCTCTTCACCCCCACCCTGCGTGTATGTATGTGTGTGTGAGTGCAAGCTGGTGCATGCGTGCCCCTAGAAGTACATGTGTTTCACACTGCGTGGATGTGTGTGCGTGTTGGACTCTCCCCTGAGTTTCCAATCCGGGATCACATGCGGGGGAATGTGAAGTCGGAGCAGCTGTCGGCCTGGCAACGCTCCTCGCCATCCGAGCGGGATAGAAAGTAACCAAAGCATCAGCAGCACCCCGACACTCATCACAGCAGAGGACAGGGTGTGTGTGAGAGTGTGTGTCAGCTTCAATAAGCCTTCATGCTGTCAGTAACTATTAGGTATGTCGCTCAAGACCCCACCCAGGATGAATCAGTCAGAACCCAACAGCAGGATAAAAATAATTTCTCATATTTGGAGCATTTTAACATCAATAAAATCAGAGCTAAATTAATTTCCAGTCTGGCAGCCTGCATCGGGATCTCGAGCTCCTTTCACAATTAGTGCCACCTGGTTGGATTTGGCATGAAACCTCCTCGTTTTCCCATATAGAACTTAGCTGGCATAAGGCTGCTGTTCTTTCAGCACCCGCTCAACACAGGCTTTAGGATTTTCTCACAACAGCAGACGAATGAATCAGAAAAAACAACAAGAAAAAGCCTGATGGAAAGGAAAACTTTGTCTTGGCTGACATGTTTATTCAAACTGCTTAAGTGAAAGTAAACAGAGGCCAAGGGTCAAAGCCAGAGCGCTCGCTCAATAGCCTCAAAAAATATCTAAATAAAGCCAATAAATATTCCCTTTAATGGGCATGTAGAAGAGACCAAGCCTCACTGTAGACATGAAGTTGAACTTTGGGCAGTCCAGAGTTAAAGCTACACTATGGGATTTTTCTTTCATTTACTTTTTCAGTCCCTCACCTTGAAATATTTTGCCAGGAGCACTTCATCTTTTTCTCTTCTCATCTCTTTCTTCCTCCTCCCTCACCACTAAACAGTGGATCACACTCTTCCTGTATTTCTATAGTTGTTATAGGAACTACGCTACACATTAAAACAAAATCATCCTTCTTACAGTAACACTAAGTTGGCTGGACTGCATTGTCTACCCGAAGGCTACATCACTGGCATGTCCTTGTTTATAAGGCGATTCTTAACTTGCTTCCCTCGTATTTATGCGATTTTATTCATTTAAAAAATACTGGAAGCTACAGTCTCCGCTCTGTGACCCAGTCACAAAACTTGCTTTTGCTTTCAGTTTCCAGAATGCGTCTTGAAATGGGTGAAAAGAGTTTTAGATATGTTGCTCTTGCAGCCTGGATCCGGTTGCAGAAGAGCCTGGGTTTGAGTGAGCTTCTCTTTAAATGTTTTTAAAAGCAGACTGAAGGCTCTTGAGGAAGATGTTTCAGTTTGTAGATGCTTTGACTGATGACTTTTGTTCTGAAACCCAATGACATGTTGTAATGTTTTAGAATTATGTGTTTGTCTGTAACTTTTCTGGAATGTGCTGCTGCTGATCTTGGCAAGGACCCATTGGAAAAAGAGATTTTTAATCTCAATGTGGTTTTCTCCTGGTTAAATAAAATAAATAAATAAATAAATAAATAAATAAGTATTTTTCAAGCCAAGATAAAATATGGCTAGAATTAAGATTTTGAATGGCATGTTCTGAGTTTAAAAATATAGCGTAGTGTTAAATTAGATAAAGCTTATAGCTAAACCAAAAAGTGCCAAACTGGAATATAAGTCACACTGGTATAAGTTTTTCAGTGTGACAGCTCCCATTGCCTTCACTTAAATCCATTGCATCCAGTTAGCTCTATCTAGTATCTATTTTCACCAATTCTGCTAGCCACCTTTGGGAGCTCAACCTTTTAGGCTTTGATAGTTGTGAGGTATAGACCAGTGACCGATTCCCAAAGATTTGCGCCACCCACTTTCACCTGTCACCAAGTTTTTCAAATAAACCAACACTGTACAAAGTTTGTACTTAACTGTTTACCAGTCTTCTACACCAAATGTTCCGGTAACTGCAGAATAGTCGATTACTCCTCAGTTGCAGCCTCACTGCCAACGTCTGATCATCTGTAGATGGACCGTTTTTTTAAGGCCAACCGTTCTTACTTTCTTTGACAGGCGAAGCAGATTGATTCTGTCAACTATTTAAGTTGACTCAGTTCCAACACAGGTACCAGTAAGTCCTGACAGTGAGCCAACAAGCAGAACACAAAGAGAACTACATCACCCAAAGTGGAACACAGTTGTTGTTATTAGTTATTTATTACACCAGTGTTCCCTGCAATAACATGCCCAAACTTCTGCTGAGTTTCATTCCTTTCCGCTATGCAACAAGAGTAACGCCTGCACAGTCAGACAACAGAGAGATATTACTGATATGTTGGCTTACTTTCAGTTATACCTCGTATTAGATAAGGGAAGTGTGTGCTTGGTTAGCACATTTAAGAGCTTTCTTCTTGCTCAGCTCACAAATGAACCACGTTACGTTGAACTTTTACCATCTTCGTAGAGTTCAAGATTGTTTTGCACCATAGGGTTTGGTGTTAAGTTACGTTAGTGGGGTCTTTGGAGCAGATGAAGTCCAAGGAATGCCTACAATAACAGAATCAGTGTGTGAGAGAGTGTGCGAATGTGCTGCAGCACATCCTACCCTCAACAAGGCTAACAAAACAAGATTTTGTCTCCTTGGAAGATATCAAAGGCTGCTTGGGTGGAAGGCTGATATGTAATTAAATGCATGTGCCCAGCCAGGAGAAACACGTACTGACGAGCACAAAAGGCACACACAAATACACACACGCAAGGACACACTGATAAAGGAGAGAGTCGGGGTGAATCTGAGAGAATCCCAAACAAATCCAGGGATCAGATGCTGCGGTGAGAGAGCAAGAGGGGGGAAAAAAGAGGAGGGTAGAGGGTAGAGTGTGTTTGTGTGAGTGAGGACGGTTGATTGTGTCAAATAGGTCAAAGTGAGAGAGTGTGTGTGTGTTCATGTGCTGGTCACAAGAGACAGACTTGAGTATATTATGGCTAAAACTCACAAGAGACCATGTGCCGAGGGAACAATACACTATGCAAATGAAGCTCCTCCATATGGCGAGAGTCAACTGAGCGCTCACACACACATACAAAAATGCACAGAAACATGTCTACACTGAACTTGGAGCCAAGTGCCTTCCCTCATTTCCGTGCTAAATCTGCAAAGCCTTGTAACAGCTATCTCTGCTCAGTCTGCAAAAAGAGGGAGACAGAATGAGAGGAGAGGACATGGACATGGATAGGGAGGGAATCAAACACACGCTCAATTGAGGAAAGGAGAGAAAGCGGCCAATGCTGTCTCCTGCTCCTCCTGATTAGCATTCAGAAGGAGCAGGAGGAAGCAGTTAGCAGTCGGGCCCTTATCAGAGCCTGCCTGCATACCTCCCACACTGGGTCACCGTGCAGAAAGCTCACTGTGTCTTTTTCCCATGTCTTCGTGCTGCCTATTATCTGTTAATCCACCCACACTGGTTCATCCTGGTGTA
Source organism: Notolabrus celidotus (assembly GCF_009762535.1). Taxonomy (NCBI): domain Eukaryota; kingdom Metazoa; phylum Chordata; class Actinopteri; order Labriformes; family Labridae; genus Notolabrus; species Notolabrus celidotus. The sequence goes on along the minus strand of NC_048293.1, from coordinate 6,734,175 downwards.
ACAGGAAACATTATTAACTGCTGAAAAAAGATCCGACCTTCGAGACACGTGGGGAAAGCTAATCGCCTGAAAGCCTGCAGGATACGTCTGCGCATCGAGGCCCACGCCGTGAAGTCTCGCCCGACAGAAGAGCCCCCCTCCCTACTCTTCCTACATGCTGCTTTGGACAGTGGGCTCTGTGGGTTCACAACCTGTCCTCTGGGGAAGTGGTGGTGGGACAGAGGGATAAGGGGGGATATGAGGAGTAAAATATGGACTTGTGTAGAGGTCAGACATGGTTTGATGGTCACAACGTGCACCAAAGTGATGCTGCTGCTGTAACAGAGGGATTTCAGCAGGACTCTGCTTTATTTTGGGGAGTTTAACCTCTGGTGTAATGCCAGCAGCTGGCAGGAGCTTCAAACTCACAAACATAAATCCTTGTAAAAAGTAAATAAAACCATCTGCAGAGGTTGGAGGTAACCCCCTCTCCCAGCTGGGGGTTAACTTCCCCCTTAAACTTTCCCCCTGTTAATGGTCGTACAGCGCAGAATGTTCCACTGTGTACGCATGTGGATCTGTGTACCGTGTGTGTGTGTTGGAAAGGAAAAGGTAAGCAGCGGTGGAATGATGATCCTGTGATTTCCCCTGGGGCCACATCTGCCCTCGTTGAGCGGGCCGCCTCTAAAAAAGCCCCGTCCGACATTCCTAGAGCATTCCGCCAGCATTCATCACTCGCTCCAAGACCCCCTCCTCAAAACCCCCTCACTCCCCCCTTTTAGTACACACTCCTCTCCCCCTCTGCTCCCATCTAAAAAATCTCTGAAGCTAGATCCAGAAATGTCCAGAATGTCTGCTGTGAGACTTTGCAGAGCCAGAGCGCAATCCCTCCCTCCATTCCTCCCCTCCCTGCGGCACCGGGGTCATTGTTCATCCTCTGCCGTTCATTCCTCATCCATCGCTCACTCCATCTCTTCTCCCTTTTCTCTACCTCTGCAGGGATTTGCGGCTCTCTAATAAAGGCATCTACCATGTCCCGCTAACTGTTGGAACAGCTGGAGCTGAGATGCGTGCAGAGTGCTGCCCATTATGTGTGTGTGCGCGTATTCGACGGGGTGTGTGATCAGGCATGCACAGACGAACATCTGTGCGGAGAGGAGCGATGGGAAATGATGTTGCAAGCGCCAAGCCAGGAATATCTGTCACACTGTGACATATCAACGCGTCCGGCTGCATGCACGGCTGAGGATGGCGGTGTTCAGACACGCTGACACACACCAACCACAGCAGCAGCTCTATTTTTTATCACATGCCATAAATCACCCATCTTCTAATTGTGGCCGACTTCCCTGGTCTCTGACAATCTGCTCCTTTGACAACCGACCCGTATAACTGACAAACGGTGCCCTCGACAACTGTCGTCCTGGGCAAGCGGGGTGTTTATCAGGGGCCTCCATCCCCTTTCGGAGTGCTTTCTGCTTGGCAGACCCCTGAAAGTTTGATAAGCTGAAGGTAGGCATGAAGCTCCATATTTAGCTGCTGCTGTCAGACTCTGATTTAGCACCGCAGGTAATTGCTGAGAGTCAAAACGAAGCAGGCAGGGAGTGAGTTAGGGGGTGTGTAATGGGAGGGAGGGAGGCTAAATTATGCTGAATAGCACTGCAGTGATATCCCCTCTTTGCTGTTGAAACAATGCATCGCCGCCAACCACTTTTCATTGAGACAGCAGCATCAAAGCAAGAATAATGGATCCTCGCAGAAAGCCCAGCTCGATAGTTGCAGAAACAAAGCTCTCATTGTAATCTCAGGCTCGCTCTCTCCTCTCGTGCATTCATCCCACTGTTAATCCTTTTCACATTACTCTGACTCTACTGTAGGCCATTAGAGGAGGGGAATTAGACATCTACTGTAGATTTCTAATCTGTTCCATACCGTTTGGCTCCCATGTTCAATCAGCACTTGGCAGCAGAATAAAGAGAAAACAAGAAAATCTGTTAAGAAAAGTTAGATGGATACATCCGAGCCGACACGAAAGCTTGATAGAAACAAACTCAAACTGAGCGTGTGTTGTATGAAATACCAGACCTGTATGTCTTCATGTCTTTAAGGATTGCTCTGAAGGCTGATGTGATCACACCTGGGGAATATGACTGCTTTTTCATGAACCACTTTGAACCTAAGACTTATCCAGGGAGGAGAAACACTCTTCACTGTGCTAAAAAGAGAGATAGATTTTAACAGCTGTCTATTTATAACAACTTGATCAAATCTGATAAAGCTCATGTTGCATGGTGGGGATCAAATCAGTTAACCATTATTAATCAAAAGAGGTCATTGACTCTGACAGGAAGCAGCACAGTTTACCGAGTAAATATCCAATCATTCCAGTTGGAAGCTGGATGATCTTCATCTTGTAAGGTCTTCAGCTGTTAAAACAGCTCCTTAATGGACCTTTGGGTCTTCATTATGTAAGGTGGTTCCATTTTAAATTACATCATTTCACAAAGCAAGGCTAGACTCATAATTGAACACATCACTGTTGATGGTAAACTTCCAACATTGCCATTTTTCCAGTCAGATAGTCCTGAGTGTGCAAAGAGCAACAATGAAAAGTTCCCATTTTTAATCAGGATCACAACCTTTAAATCAATTTATATTTAAAATGTGTCTCAATTGAATTGATTTACTTAAGGCTGTAATTAATGGTCGCTTTGACATAACTGATATGACTTATTCTGCTTGATCTATCCGTAAAAACTGATTTAAAAATGTCAGAGATTTTTCTGTCTTGTTAAATGTTATACAGTTTAACCAGCTCTGTGTTTACAAAGGCCACCAATAATCAGAATAGCCTGATCAGAATAAAAGTGCTTCATGGTTGGACATCAGTTTGAAGAGGCTGATCCATTTGGACACAGATGTTATTCTGACAGGGGCTGGCTATTTCGATCAATATCCATGTAAACACTTGATCTGGTTGTTTCTTCATGGTTGGGGTGAAATTATTCTCTCTGCACATGACATAATGAGTCTCAATTTTTGTGAACTAATAGAGACATGGCGGTTGCTAGCAAAACTGGTCTGTAGTCGACAACTTTTTTGCTGGTCACTTCAAAATAATTCAAGTTTGTTTAATGTCTCTTGATGGTTATAAAATAATGACAGACATTGAAGAGTAGAGGAGAATAGAGAGTAGAGGAGAATGAAACCTTGTTGTGTGAGAGTGTGCAGCAACAGCAGTGATTTTCTTCTACTTCTGTGTAACACAGGTGTAAAGAACGGCTTCTTCTTCTGCTGCTTTTGTCACTTTACACCAGTGGAACAACTGTGCACATGTTAAATTGGTTTTATTCAGACTAGATGCTTCTTGTATGTACACACAAGGCTTAGTCAGATCTCTGTATTATCAGTAAAATCTGCACATCATCATAGCTACTGTCATACAGGATTACAGAAACCAGAAAAAAAAAACATGGTTTTGAAGCAGGAATGTGAGATTCTCAGATTTTATTATAAAAAAAAGGAAAAAAAGTTGGTGATTCAAATAAATGTTTACAAATGTTTACAACCAATAATGTTATTATCACCAATTCTTGGAGCTCTAATTTTATTAGGATTAAGAAGTAGGTAAAAAGTATAGCCACTATGAAGTATTGAGCTCAGTTCTCTGGTCACAAGAAAGAAAAAGGTAAACTTATGCGATCAGCGTCACCAGAAAGGTATTTCCAACCCAGGCTTCAAAAACAAAGAAATGGATTTCCCATCAACCCTAAAATAAACTACGCTGTAGAGTTTGGAATTCCTCTCCAATTATTGCTCACGTTGTGTGGGCTCTGCCACAAAGTCTGGATCTTTTTTCCATTTTTCTTCACATCCACAGAGAAAAATATCCCAGTGATGAAATTGATCCCCCCTTTAACCCCAACATGTGATAGCAGGAGGTTTATTTGGTGGACGGCCTGACCGCAGGGTTAGAAAGAAGTGACCACAGACACAAAACTACAGGATGCTATTGACTGCAGCTCCGCAGATCCATAGCCACCGGACTGGAAGTGGCCTGTGGGGGAATGAAGCCCAGCTGGAAAAATAGATGGGGGATTGTGATGAATAGCATCTTAGAGGCACCAGGGGGTTTCAGTGATGATGATGATGATGAGCAAAACCGATTTTACAGGGTTTCCTGTGCTGACTGTGCGGACGCTGAGCATGGGTCCTGAATTCAGTTTGAAGGCAGGGTTCAGAGTTTTGTTTACACATTGCTGGACAAAGAGACCAAAGAGCATGTCTGAGTGTGTGTGGAGAGAACATGGAGACAGCCAAGAATAGACCAGAATGAGAGACATAATAAGAGCAAAGGCAGAGCAGGAAAGGTCTAAACATACAGATAAGAGGTCCTGCTCTGTGTCAGGCTGACTGGAGTCCTAACACACCCCGCCTTAAATCTGTCCCCGTCATATAGCACTACATTTAAGGACACGATAAGCCAAAAATATCCCTTTCATTTGAATAAAACAAAATAAATTGAATTTTTATCTTGTCTTCAAAAGTTAATGAAGAGTATTAAAGTAGAAATAGAAAATCTGGTGAAAGGGAAATGAAGAGAACACTGTTCAAAGATTCATTTTCTGGAGAACTTCTTGCGTTATTAAGAGTGTATCAGCGAGGGTCAGGAAGGATTCACTTCAGGAAGTGGGGGGGAGAAATTCAAATATGAATCCACCGTCGCCTCAGTTTGGACAGCAGACACTCCGTCTGAGAATTCAGCATCACTTGTCCGCGGTGGATGAGCTTGTTACTAATCACCCCTGCAGGGGACGTTTAAAAACGCTCTAAACTATCAAAAGGTCCTGAAGCGTTGGAGCCGCTGGCGTCCATTATGTGATTATGAGAGTATTCCCGGATCTCCGGGGGCGGCGAGAGGTTCGTCTCTGAGGCTGCCAGGTATGGCCCTAAGGCCTTTAAAGAAGATCTTTGAGATGTGTGATGGCTATCAGAGGGTCTGAGGGGCATTGCACTAAGACACAGAAGCCAGTTGGATGCTTGCTTTCCTGAGGGAGCATGACCACAGGCCCTCCAAACGAGGAACAGATTCCCCTTTTATTATAACTGCGGGCATTTATGCTTTGTTGCAAAGCTATTCCATTAGACTGAGCCGGGTTTCATGTCTTTTATTGGTGTTGGGTCAAATTTAGTGGCTGAGGGTAATATTTCTTTACAGCTGTAACCAATATGAGACTCTATCTGTAATACAACATGCTACATCTGAAACTTTTCTTCTCCATTGCACGATCAAGACGCAGCAATTACACCCTGTCTGCCTCGGGATGCTTGTCCGAGTCATAGTATAAATCATATAGAGCAGAGCATATTGAAAAATAAGTTATCAAAATAAAGATCGATATCGATAATTATCAAGATAAATATCAAATCATTATTTATTTTTTATTAAAAGGCAGATTTTTGAAAGTTTTAGAAATCTTGAATCCCTCTTTTCTGACGGTGCTAACAGGAAGCAAGTCTTTTGTTCAAGATGAGATTTTTGTGAAGTTTTAGTTTGTAGATTCTTATTTTTCTTAGATTGAGGTTATTTAAATAATTTGTTTTAAATATACAACAAAGACACATCACATTGTATGCTCTGTATCAGTTTATAGAGTATTGTTGTGAGTAGTGCACTCCCGTTTAAATAAATCGATAACTTTATTGAACATTGGTGATATTAATACTGAGAAAAATTATATCACGATAATTATCGTTATTGAATTATCGCCCAGCTCTAATATCATACATATCATAGACATAGTCTCAGTTACGTCATGCATTGGTTTTCCAGACAACCCAGACAAAGGCAAAAAGGTGGAGCTATGTGGATGTTTGGCATTCTGGCAAATAGCATCAATGCAGCCGCCAATCTGTCAATTATTCATGCCATGAAATGTAAATGTATGCATTACTATTAGTTTTAAAAAACAAACAAAATATGTTTTATAAAAATGTATACCCCAGTTTGAAAAGAGCTATTCAGACCATAACTAATTCTGCCATAAAAATGGGCATTTCAACATTAGTGTTAATGGGGATTCTTTGGCTTTGGGGCCAGCCTCTAATGGACACTCAAGGAACTGCAGGTTTTTTTTCACTTCCATACAGGCTTCACTTTTTGACACCAAAGGTTGTCACTTGGTTGTATCCTGTACATAGGCTCTGTGAAGCGCTTTGTTTACACCTCATGCCTCTCGTGCTTTTACTTAATGCCATATAAGACCACAAAATGGGATACCAATATAATGCTGTTGTGAGGTTCAATGTGAAAGTACATCAGCATAGTGATGGTGGAACTTGGTTGAGCTTGGAAGGGTCAATGAGAAAACAGTTTAAAGAGCCCCCCCTGTGATAAAGCACAGCCCTTCAATGACACCAGACACATGATGGAAAAGGATGAGGTTGTTGATGGTTGATCATGAGTTGCATCCCACACTACGGTCAGGTTTGTAAGAAGAATTTTGACAGATGTTAAGGTTAAGACAAGGAAACAAGAAAGTAAGGATAATTGAGGTTTTATAAAATAATATTCCTTCGTATAATACTGTAGTAATCTTGCCATTTTTCTCTCTGCCCTTTCCTCTGGAAACCACTTAACATCACAATGTCTTATGGCTGCATTATGTAAGATCTCGGACAAATGGCTTTCTCTGTTCTGACCCTTCAGGGCACCTACTTGTGAAGCTAATGCTGGTGTTTTAAAGATGTTCCCCTGCTCCTTTATACTCCTCCTGCTGGTTTCTGAACACAGAGCAGAAATTTAAATATCTGGGCTCGTTTCCCTACCTTGAGGGGGAAACATTAGCTGCCATTTACTTCTCATGGTATTAAAAGGAGCTTCCAGAGACCTTCCTGAGCACGACGGCCCCTCAGAGTAAACATGAGGTCTTAATTTGGTTTCTGGTGTACGCTGTGTTTTTGTTATTTCTCTGTGCCCGGGCTGCATGTTTTCAGATGACTTCTGAATATAGGTTACTCTGCTTACCGTCAGTCTGCTGACACTCACAGGAAGTGTCTGCCAGGAAAGAGGCCTGCAAAAATACAAAAGCACCTTGCACACTTTCAAATCTCTGGTTCCTGTTGTGGTCGTATGTTAGCCAAGAGGAGGACTGAATTTCAAGCTGGATTTTTCACGATAGAATCTGAATTTTGGATGTTGAGGCAAGTCTGTTAAGTGGACTGCAGGCTGTAAAATTTGCACAAAAAATTGTATTTTCAGACCTGGAATAAAAGGATATAACTCAGCCTATCTTCACTTTCAGCAAGTGTTCAAGTTTTCTTCAGCTAAAAATATACTGAAATTAAATGAAAAGTACTCACTGCAAATGTTAGGACATCAAACAAGGTGCGTTATGATTCATCCCCCTCGCTGTCGGAAATATAAAACCCCCAAAAAGCCTCTCTGATACCTGTAGCTTTTTTCCTGCACCTGGCACGGAGTGAGTCCACTCTGATCCGGTCTGATCCAGTCCCACTCCAGCCCAATGTGCAGCAGAGGTCAAGGACACCCCAGTGCAACTTCCACCTGTCGACGCAGGTTTGGCAGGGGAAGAGATTAGGATGCGACGCAGGGGGACAGATTAAGGGGTGACACGCAGAGATCTGGAGTGCCAATCTGCCGAGCTGCGGGGGACCCCCTGCTTTCGGAGCAGGTGGATTGGAAGTGATCGATGTCATACTCATGCACATCAAACGCGCTCGCACACATGAGCTGCTATGAGGAGTGTACACAAACAGGCAGATGCTCAAACTAATTCCCGACTAGTGCCTCAGACGTGGGACTTAATTTGAACCCTCTCTCTGTGACGTCCAAGTCTGTTACCTCACCAAACAGCCCTGAGTCACGACTAATAGAATCACTACATAATGCTGATGCTAACTTTGCTATCTTAGCATTAATGCGGCTGCAGTTTGAAGTCACTGCAGCGCACAAAAAAAGCCCACAGGCCTGGCAGCGGTGTCTGGGCTGTGAGGCGTCTGAAAACACAGCCTGAGGAGCTTTAAGGCTGTGAAAACAACTAGTGCCACCCCTCAGATTCACTTGTTAAAATAGTTTCACAGGCAGGCTTTCGCATTATCCAGTTTGGGTTTGATTGCAGCTGTGCTCTCACTCTCCTCCTGCAGTCATGCTTTTAATTCTTGTCTAGCAGTTTCATCTCATTATACTGTTAATCTTAATGGCTTTCCTTTCCTCGCTGTTTTGTAAGGCACTTCAGTGTGTTTTGAAAACTGCTGTAAATGTGAACTTTGCTGTAATTCAAGTCGCGCTGCTCAAGTAATTGTCTAAATTGGAATTCATGAATATAAGAGGAAACATTTTATTTCTCCTCCGCCCGCTGCCTGACAGCTTAGCGCAGCAAAGAGCACAATCAGTGCCGGATGACACAGCATTAATGCCTGTTGTTATTGGGGAACGCATTTCAGCACAACAACTTTCACTATAAGGTAATTCTGCATCCAAATGCTGACATCAGTGGAAAATATGCTCTACACACACTTACAATCTGCCACTTGGGGAATGCGGTGGTTGTTGATGTTGGAAACTGTTAATCTGACACACACACACACACACACACACACACACACACACACACACACACACACACACACACACACAAACACAAACACACACACACACACACACACACACACACACACACACACACACACACACACACACACACAAGTGGAGGAGTAAATGTGCATGAAAGCAAAGGGAACAAAATCCAGAAGAGTTAATAATGCTCTTTGAAAATAAGCACATGTGCATGAGTGAGCGTATGTGCTCACACACACCAATACACATGACCTCCAGCCTTGTGTGTGTGTGTGTGTGTGTGTGTGTGTGTTAGTGTGTGTGTGTAGACACAAACACAGACTGTCCCAGACACAGTTTGTTATGTCCTGTGCCCTTATCATTTCAGGAGTCCAGCTTTCAACAGGCCCTCATATCCTCTCCCTCCCTCCTCCCTCCCTCTCATCCTCTCTCTCTTCCTCTCTCTTTCTCTCGCCCAGTTTGCCACCATTCGGGAAACAAAATGTGAAAAACACACTCGCCTCCAAACACTGATTTAATTAGCTGATTTAATTAACTGATTACCAAAGTTCCATCTCAATGCTACAAACAGCAGCCAGCATTATTAATCTTTACAGCAACGTCGCCACCGCCGCTCGCTGCAGCACTGAATGAAACAGGACAGCTGCCCTACTTACACACTACGTGTTTATACACTTACAATCCAAAAACTAACACTCACATGCATCCAATATGAGAGGTATGAGGGAAACATGTGTACGCCCACACGTGCAAACACACACATTCCAGCACGGGTTAAATCAGCGTGCGTCGAGTTAGATGTGAATGATAACGGAAAAGAAACAAGAACACACTTTGGTTCAGAAAGTGTCCCACTAGTGCCCATAAGCTGTCACTTCTGTTCTCCAACTGCGCTTAATTCTGTGACAATGTGTGTGAGTAAGTGTGTGAGAGAGTGAATGAGTAAGTGTATGTGTGTGTGTGTGTGTGTGTGTGTGTGTGTGTGTGTGTGTGTGTGTGTGTGTGTGTGTGTGTGTGTGTGTGCGCGCCTCCATTGTCTGTTGCCGTTTTCTAACAAAGGAAAGAGAGGGACCCAGTTAAATTAGCAAGTTTCATTCCATCAATGTTCATCATTATTTCATGGACTCCTGAATATTTCATATACTGTGAGTGTGTGTGAGCGTGTGTGTGAGTGTGTTTGTGTGAGTGGGGTTTTGTATAAGCATGCCCTCATAGCTTTGTGTATTGGTTTGCACAAGTGTGTTTATGACTGTGCAAGTCTGCAAACTGCAATGTGTGTTCATTTGTGTTGGTGTGTGTGTGTGTGTGTGTGTGTGTGTGTGTGTGTGTGTGTGTGTGTGTGTGTGTGTGTGTGTGTGTGTGTGTGTGTGTGTGGGAGAGTGTGTGTAGTGGGACATTAAGTATTAACTGAGCTGGGGGGCTCAGAGATGAACGTCCGGGTCTTCTACTATCCCAGCATGCTCCGCTGCTCTCCTGTCTCGCCTTTCCAGGATAGGAGCCTGGGGAGCTGTCAAGACGCACTGCACTGCTTTCTCTCTGTGTGTGTGTGTGTGTGTGTGTGTGTGTGTGTGTGTGTTTGAGAGAGAAAGTGAGTGGGTTTGTGTGTGTGTTGTCTGAGAATGGGAGGCGACTCATGCAAAACCCAGATGAGTTAATAATGCTGTTTGAGAATCCCTCTTCAAACACACACACATTCTCAGAGAGACAAGTGCATCCACACACACACACACACACACACACACACACACACACACACACACACACACACACACACACACACACACACACACACACACACACACACACACACACACACACACACACACACACACACACACAGTAACGGGCACACGTGGGACACTGCTTCGCTCCCTCCCTGCATAATATGCTCCTGTCTGTCCCCTCCTATTCCCTCTCGTTTCTCGTTTCCCGGGCAATAGGGGGGAAAAAGAGGGAATGCAGGAAAACGGAGAAGAAGAGACGGAGGAGAGGAAAGGAAAGAATGTGTCTCTGTCGACGCAGTGCTGACATGAAGCAGGTGTCGCCAGTAAATTTCACAAACTGCCATCCCTCCGCCTCCCCTTCACTCAATCCACTTTTAAGCGCTTTTTTTTTTACCTTCTTCTCTCCCTCCGTTCCTGATTTCTATCTGGGTCATCCTTTCTTTTATTTCAGTCCTGGTGTAAAGCAGGTACAGAACATAGCGAGACAAACAGTGATGGGAACGAGAGAGAGAGAGAGAGAGAGAGAGAGAGAGAGAGAGAGAGAGAGAGAGAGAGAGAGAGAGAGAGAGAGAGAGAGAGAGAGAGAGAGAGAGAGAGAGAGAGAGAGAGAGAGAGAGAGAGAGAGAGAGAGAGAGAGATTCTAACAGAGTGTCTGTGGAAAAGAGTCCAACACCTCGAACTCTACAGCTCCCGCCAGTGACAGCTCTCTCACCAACTCCACATGGAGAGACAGCCCTGTATCTGTGTGTGGGGGTATGTGTGCGTGTGCGTGTGTGCGTGTGCGTGTGTGTGTGCGCCAGCCTGAGGAGCTTCACACACTCTGGCTGGCACACTTCTGATGGTAGCTTGATTGTATTGGCTGCTGTTGTTGTTGTGTCGGCCTTCTGGTTGGTAAAAGAAACAACTAAAGAGATCATGGAGAAGAAGAAGAAGAGGAAGAGGAAGATGCAGAAGCAGGCTGTAATTGCTTGGATGTAAAGATGAGATGAAGAAGAAGAAGACTTCTGCTGTGACTAGAAGGAAGATGAATGATAAGGGAATGAAGAGATGAAGGAGAAGTTGAAGAAGAAGGGAAAGTTGAAAAGGGGAGAATTTGAAGAAGAAGAGCAATAGAAGATGTAGTAATGAAGAGGTCGGTAGGAAGCAGAAGAAGAAGACAAAGAAGTCCAGGAGTAGCTGAAGTGGAAGAAGCAGAAGAAGAAAAGGAAATGGAAGACAAAAGAGTGTAAGAAAAAGAAGCCGAAGGAGTAGAGGACAAAGGTGACGAAGAGGAAGAAGAAGACAACTAAAGAGAAGACAAAGACAACACAGAAGGATTAAATGAAGAAGACAAAGAAGAAGAGGGAGAAGCAGGCAAGGAAAAGGAAGAAAGAGAAGAAGACAGTAATAAGAAAAAGAAGATGAAGAAGAAGAGGGAGACATAAGACGATGGGGAAGATGAAGATAAAGAAGAAAAAGGAGAAGATGATGGAGAAGAAAAAGAAGGACAAGAACTAAAAGATGAAAATCAAGAAGAAGATGAAGAAGCTGTTGTAGATTAATAAGAAAAAACGATGCACTGGTTTAGCCTAGTGGTTTTGTCGCACACACCATATGTCTACAGTCCTCAAGTGGATGACTAGGGTTGGATTCCAATCTAAGTCCCCTTCCTTTCATGTCATTCCCTACTATCTCTCTCTCCTGCTCTATCTACTGCTCTCTCTATCCCCTAAAGGCAAAAAAACACAAAATATATACTGTTTGTAAAAAAGAAAGGAATGAGATGATAAATGATAATACCGAAAAGTTAAAGTAGAGGATGAAAAGAAGAAGAGAGGAAAAAGATGAAGATCAAATAGAAGACTGAACGAGCAGAGCAAAACAAGAAAACAGAAAAGATCATCTGAAAAAAGGATGAAAGAGGAGAAGACAAACCAAAATTAAGCAGAGGAAGAGAAAAGGGCTGCTTTTATTTGCCCTCCATTACACTGGAGACTACTTTCACATAAGTACACACACACAAACACACACACACACACACACAAGGAAGAATATACACACACACACACACACACACACGCCGAGATGTGCAGAGGGAAGCTGCGCGCTGGGCTGGAAACACAGATTTTCAACAGATTGTAAAACTTAAGACCACTGGAGGGAGAGAGAGAAGAGAGGGAGAGGGAGACAGAGAGGAGAGAGGGAGGGAGGGAGAGAGGGAGAGAAAGACAAAGAGTGGAAGGACAAGAAGAGAGAAAGTGGAGGTTAGAAAAAAATGTGGAAACAGACGGGTGGGTGGTGGATGCACAACAGAGACAACACACTCTCTTGCACACACACACACACACACACACACACACACACACACACACACACACACAGGTCCGTACAGGTGCCGTTTCTGGGCTTGGCTCCGCTGCGAAAACGAGATAAGGGAATGAAGCGAAACGCAAACACTAGACAGAGGAATAGAGAGAATACAAAATGATGGGGAAATTAGAGAAGAGGTGCTTCAGAGGTGAGAGACATCACAAGAGACAGCTCAGGGAAAACAACGTCCTCCAGGTGACAGGGACTACACACTGCTCACACTTTAAAAGAAATCACAAAACTATCCCCACAGGCTGCAAGAAGGGAAGGGAGGAAGAGGCCAGACCCGAGTGGGATAGTAGAACTGTCGCAACACAGAGACACACACACACACACACACACACTGCGGATAACAAAGACAGACAAGAAGACCTTTAGACCTTCAAAGCCGAGTTAACATTTAACTAGTTAAGTAAATCAACAGGAGTAGTAAATACACGTGTGTGTAAGAGTGTTTGAGTGTGGAAAGCTACAACGATGCTGCATAATGTTTGATCAACAAACCTGCAGGGCACCGCGTGGAGTCATGTGACCAAAGCCCTGATTTAGACAAACACACAACAGGTTACATGAGATTCAAAAAAAGTCTTACCTGTTGCAGAAAAGGCCACGTTGAGGAGGGAGGTGATGACGCCCATGAGAAGACAAAAACAGAGAGAAAAACAGGACGGTAAATAATGAGTCGCATTGATATGGGAGGCGACTAACAACAGAGTGACACTGTGTAAACACTGGACGACCGTATAAAATCCCTGAGCAATCACAGCGTCCGAGATCAATGGCTCCAAATGCCACTCCTTGGCTCATTTAAGCGACGCAGAAGAATTAATTTGACAGACTGACAAGTGGGAAAAAATGAACAGAAAGGCGAGCAAGGAGACGGACAGGAAGGAAGGCCGGTCAGAAGGACGAATTGACGAGCGAGTGACCTTATTTTTTTCTGAAAACAAGTGACAGGAAGGTGAGGAAACAGGCAGGTAGACAGGGGTTTAAATTGGGAAAAGAGAGAGAGAGATGGACAAGAAGACGTGCCGAGGTGTGTTGGGACTGACAGACAGCATGGCAAAAAAAAAGTGGGGAGTTTGTGCAACTGTGGGGACAGGAACGCCTGACACCTCATTAGAAATGAATGAGAGATGTGTGCCTGAAGAGGCTCAGGAGGGAGGACGCACACACCCACACCCACACCCACACCCACACACACACGATCGCTCAGTGAGAATTCCCCTCCCTGGAGGATGCGACCAGATGGACAGGTAGAGACAGAGGGAGGAGGGAGACGCAGAGGAGCGATTCCCTGTTTGCTTTTGTCCTCCTCCAGATCTTCCTCCTGATGAGGGCCAAGCCTCAGAAACAAATCCAAGTTGGACACCAGCGGGTACAATCAGATGGAGACAAACAGAAGGATGGAGAGAAGGTGAAAGTAGGAAAAAGAGACAAGAGAGAGGGGAGAGTGGATGTTGTGTGTGCGCCAGTGCCTGAAATAGGCCTGATGGCAGCTGTCAGCTTCTATCTGACGGAGTGGAGAGGGAGAAGAGCTAGAAAGAGGGAGAGAAAGATACAGAGAGGGATGAAGAAATGACAGAGAGAGCGCAGGTAAGAAACGGAGAGATGAGGAGAGACACAAGGAAACACAGAGAGACGGGGACGGAGACGAGAGGAAGGAGAGATTGCATCTCTCATTCCACAGGGAGCACATCTCATCCCAGATATCCACAGCAGTCAACACTGTCAGAAACCATATGTTTAAGTCTGTGCGTGTGTGCGTGTGTGTGTAGGTGAGCATGTGATGGAGTCACACCACTTTCACCTCAAAGTTAGATTAATCAAAAGGAGATGTGACAAAGCTGACAGCTTAAGTGTGTATGGTCATACATATGTATTATCCCATTAAAATGCAACATTACTACCAGAGTACCACACACACACAAATGCGCGCACACACACACAGAGAGGTTCCAGGATGTGTAAGTAGGGGAAGAATGACACGTCCTAACCGTGGATCATCGAGGCTGGGAGGAAATGAGGAGTTAATAAAGAGATAATGAAAGGGAAAGTGAAGGTAAGGTGAGGTTAAGCGGCTTTGCTTCATTTACATGCTGATTCTTTTGGTTCATAACAGCCCAAATCTGACGTTCGCCCACATTTGAACCATGTCCATTAAGATGACATCATCCAACAGTGCAAGAAAGTGGCGGTCAAACAATGACACAGGATGTACCTTAGTCAGCCTGACTCCTCCTGTACCAGATGTAGTTGTGGTTGTGATTCTCAGCTGATTTTGTTTAGAAAACTAAAGTTTGAATCAAAAATGCCTCAAGTGAAGTCACTTAAGTCGGCGAAAGGATCAAAAAAAGGTTTAAATGAAACAAATTGTGGTGGTTTGGATTCAGAGGAACAGATGAAACCAGGTAGAAGCTTAGCTTACCAAACGCCTTCCTGAGGCCTTTGACTTAAGGCTAGCTGCTATTAGCTTGTTTTCACAGCAGCAAAAGGCACCTGAACGCCTCTTGAAGCGCAACCTCTTTGTGTTTTTGTAAATAAAATAAATCAATTTGGATTAGTTTGTAACCTTTCACTAGTTTTCTTGCCTTGTCTCCATTTTCAGCTGTTTCCAAATCTCTGAATTTCCTTCTGTGAAATAAACTCCACATCTTCAAAGATTATGTTTGTTTTTTTGTTTCTTGGCATACATTTTGTCTGGTTATTTCAAAATAACACACTGAGGGTCTGAGCAGCTTCTGTGTGAAGATTCATTGTGTTGTGAAATGATGTAAAACACTGTCTTAACAGAGGAACTAAATATAGCTCAGATATTTTTTCCACAACGTGAAGTGATAAATGTAAACAGAAGCTGGAGAACCGCGACACTTGTAAGAGAGAGGAGTGAACAGTAAACACGTCTGATTTTTTCTTCTTCTGTTATTCTGTTTTAATTGCAGTTGGATGAAAGTGTTTGTCTTTAAAAACTTTTCTGATGACTCAAAGGGACAGATTTGACCCCTCCAACTCCCCATCCTTTGCTAGTCAGATATTTGTTGCTGGAGAGGACTTCCTTAAGAGCTAAACAAACATGAAGAATCAGCATCTGCTGCGGATGTGGATCACAGCGCTCATTAACTCGCTCCCCTTAGAAATTGGGCCTGTTGTCGTCCTAATGTACAACAAAGGATTAACCCGCTATTTGTGCAATGAGATTCTGAATAATTAACATCCCTTTTTATTTTATTTCCCAGGCGGACAATACGGTGACTTGAAATACTAATTGAACCACCGTGAAAATGTTTCTGCTCCATCCATTCACTTTTGTGTTTGTGTAGCTGCGATGGATTGCAGTCAGATCGCCAAACGATTCTCCCCTCAGAGGTGCAGTGAGACGTACTGGGCCCGCCCCCTCAACAAGGTCCTGGACTGATTGTTTTGGTCCCCAGTGAAATTGCATGGCCCAATTTCTCATACGGCCCAATGAGCTGAAATAAGGGGAAAACGCTTCTACTTTGAAAGAAGCTGCTGCCAGTGATTTAGCTGTAAAAATGGACTCAGACGAGGAGACTGGCACAAACTGGCAGTCTTAACAATGGGCAAGTGGCTCTTGAAATACAGCAATCACTCTGAATGAAATGAAGTAGATGAGAGATGAGTGACAAGGTAAATCCAGCATCTTAAATCAAATACAGAACTAAGCAGCAGCAGTAGATGTAGTATTACAAGAAACAGCCCTATATAGCTATAAAGTGATTACTTTGTGTGGTAGGGAGGGTATAACATATATATTTGTGTGTCAACTGCTGTGGAGCATCCGTATTCCAAGTAGAGCTCAGTGATGATTTATGTCGTAACACTCATGTTATTCTTGCAGCTGCCCCAGTAAACTACTTTAACCCACCTCCACCCCAACACCTCCTTTTCTGCCGTGTCTCATTCTACTAGTGTCATATATATTGTCACTGATGCCTGCTCTGTTCTGTACCCCGGGGAAGTCTTTGCTGCTGATGCTGTTCCTGCTGTGGCTTTTCATGTATGCACATGAAAGAAAGGGAGCTGTCTCCCCACGTCAGGCTTTGGCATTCCACGTAGACACATGGAAGGGCTGGGAGCTCCCAGAACAGAGCCTTATTGCACGCAAATCATAAAATATTTTGAGGACAGTGGTCCTGACTGAATTGCATGCCAATAGTAGGAATGTGAATTTACAGTAATCCTTGTACTCGATTACTCAAATTACCTAATGAACGACTACTTCAGTACTCACAATTATTATCTTTTTTTAACCGTAAACAAAAATAAATAAATAAAAGTCCATTTTGGTTATTAGCAGGCTAATCTTCTCAGCTCTGGTTTAGTCACAACAACGTGTGCTAACAGGGCGAGCAAAAGACGTGATGCGAGACTGCCTGTTATCTGTCTCCACTGTTTTCTCCTTGTGCTTTAAGCGCATGTGGTTAAGCATCAAACTAGTATTTCTATAGTATGCAAGTTTAATGCCACATATCTTGCACTGCACATTAACTTCATCGTTTTTTTTTACTTCCAGGCATCACTTTTTTTAACCGACATGTCGCAGGTGTCACAGACGGTTCTGTATTTGTTGTGCTTTTGCTTTCGGTGGAATAATATGTCCCTAGAGAGCTGAAGACGTGGCCAGAGAAGTCATACGTTTATATCCCGTTAATTATTTTCCTACCTAGTACATTCAGTTAGTCGAAAACAAAAAGCACATGGTCACACATGTAACCCTGTACAAGTTCAAATTATGTTGCCAGGTGCGCTAGTAACAAATTGCTACTCGAATAATGGAGTCAATGGCGAGTACCTGTGTACTCGAGTAATCGTACCCATCCCTAGCCAATAGTGGCTAATTCAAAATCCCAGAAGATGCACAGCAACATGTGCCTTTTATCTCCGTTTTGTTCTCCACCACAGACTGTGTGAAACATTGTCGTAGTCTCAGTGACATCATCATTGTTTTTTAAAGCCGAATTATGAAGCCCAACGATGGCAACATACAAAGCGTATGCGATATGCATACTTAAGCCTCCTGGCAAACACCCTAGCTACATCCTGCTGTCAACTCAATCACGCCCCTAAATATGCAAATCAAGTGGAATACTTAGCATTAATATTGTCAAAAAAAATTTGTCAACAAATCACCCCCTGTTCAGAAATAGGCCAAACAGATCAAAACTGATTTGTGTACCTGGTTGTAAACATGTGTATTAGAATTAGCATTGTATTTGTAATATGGGTCTTTATGGGGCTTTTGTCGGCTTTTGGGGAAAACCTCAAGTGGACCCTCATGCAACTGCAGGTTTTTGCACTTTAGCAATGGCTTAATTTTTCAACACCAGAAGGGAGAAGGGAAGAAAAAATGCAGCTCTCTGGATGCTAAAAGCTTTAACATGTTAGCTAACATTATTAGCTGACCTGTGTGGCACAGAGCAGGTAGTGTTCAGTGAGTTCAGAGCTTTTTAAAACAGTTCCCACTGTGTTAAAGTCTCACTGACACAGGAAATTTGTGGCTAAAGAGAGTCAGAGTAAAGTGAAGGTTATTACCAATAAAGATTACTGATTGAAGCAGTTTTAATAAAACCATAATATGAAGATTTAAATGAACTGCCTTTCTTCGGCACATAACCACGTTGTTTATCACAGTGAGAAAACTTTGACTGGTGTAATTTTTATGATTTCTCACAACTGCAGCCTCCACTTCATCTCAGCCTCCCTCTCTGCACAGGGACTGCACGATGAATCATATGAAGAAAAGGCGATTCAATACTGACTGCTGCACTTTCCAAATCACCTGAGGCTGCCAGTTTTTTATTAAAGACAAAAAAAGAAAAAGTATATCTCAGACAGCTTCCTACTCAACTTAATTTGGTGCTGTGAAGAATCTGCTGGCCGATAAACAAAGACACATGCAGGAGAAAATCCCTTCAGTCCATTGAAACCGAGCGAATCCTCAACGCATCGCTTTCTCACGAATCCACCTTCATTGAAACATTGTGCGTTATGTTTAAGCTGAGAAATTTTGGATTAAGTGTGGAAAACGCATTGCCACTGTGTGCAAATGGGAAGTGAAAACACCATGATGTTTTCATCACTGCACAAGCAGTTTGTTGCTCTGCGCTTCTGGCTTCTTCTGCCCTCATGTAACCTTAAAGACTGCTTCAAAAACATGAAATGTACAAAATGTTTTTAATCGTTCATACTCATGACACTGTGATCCTATGGCTGTTTGTTTTAACCTATAACCCACTTTGCATGCCTGCCAAGGGAACACACTGTCAGAAGATTTCCCTTTTTTTTGAGATGTGAGGAAAAACAAACAGGTAGACACATCAAGAGTTTGGATTTGAGGACGCAAGTTAAAGCACTAAAAAGCACTGACAGGAGAAAGAGGAAAACAGAAAGAAAAAAAAAGAAGGTGTTTGGATGACGAGCAGTGGATATTTGATGTCCTGGAACTAAACTCCTCACGCAGGCTTTAATTATCATGATAATGCTGTCAAAAGTGATGAATCAAAGCAGTGTTTATCTGAATTTTGTGCCTGGGAGTGCGGTTGTAAAAGAAGTTGTAAAGGGCATTGTAATGGACCCCTGTGTGTAGTTGTTCACTTGAAGCACTTCAGACAAGGCTCCAAAAGGCCAGAACAGCATGTCCGACCTTTTCACCCCGACCCACACACACACTGACACACACAGAGACACACAAACAGTCTGAAACGCCAAAAGGGCTGACCTCTTTACGCTGATTAACATTCCTTTGATGGAGGAGGGGTAGATGAACAGATACTTTCCCCTCACCTTCTTGCCCTCTGTTTTTTTTTTTACTCCATCTTTGCTCTTCTCTTCACTCTCTTTACCTCCAACTGTTCGGGCCATCTCTTTGTCTTTCTCTCTGTTTGCCCACTCGAAACATAATTATCCCTCCCTTCCAATTTCCTCCTCTGTGGCGCTGCTTTTATTAAGCTCTTTCCGTCTTTCTAACTCCATTTCCATTTCTCCCGCTGTAAGGTTAATGTGTCTGCGCATGTATGTGTGTGTGCGTGTTTGTCGGGGCATGTCGTGGCAGGCACCGTTACTCAACCTGACTGACTCACCACATTGGACTGAGTGTGAGCACGTCATTCACACACACACACACACACACACACACACACACACACACGCACACACACAGACACACTGGTTTAAACTGATGAATACGTTCTCATTCTGGCAATCAGGATAATAAAAACATGTAAAAGCAAAATGGGTGTTTCATTAGCTGTTCCACACCTCCGCTGCTTTATTAAGACCTGTGACTCATGGACAACTCCACACCTGCTCTCTCAAGGCCTTTTGTGGCCTCTGCTGTGCACGGAGTGTGTGTAGATAGTGTGTGTAGGGCTGTGCAATTTCAACACACTTACAATATTATTGCTCTTTAAGCATTTGCAATAAAGACATTGCAAAGAAGAAGAAAACATTAGCTGTTGTTAGAAATACGGATGTAGACTCCCTGCTGCTGTGTCACAGAAACCCCGGAAAAAAGGTGGAGACAAACGCCCAATTATGCAAGTGGCCCGCTACGAGCATCACCTCGCCCCGGTACTGGTTAACACTACAGCCATGCAAACGAACTGTTAACAGGACCGGTGTTCCATAAAGGCCAAATTACTACCAGATCCGTCTCCAATCTGTCACGGCACAGGATCTGATAGGTTTCTATTCTAGTCAATGTGTTAACTCCCACTGGATCTGCTCCGTTGCGTTCCGGCTGCGTCTCTGATCCGGCTGGTCGGAACACAACGGATCAGATACTCAAGACTTCTATTTTTGCCGGATGCCGGAGCACGAAGCATCAATTTACAGAATAAAACACTCTGTGTTATCGTTAGATTGTTTTTAACCTAACTATGCAGTGGCAGGACTTGAGTCAACAGGTCAGAGGTTTTCAGAGGCTGATAAAGACAACATGGATGAGGAGAGGAGGAGGAGAATCCTTTATTCAGTGATAGCTGTGGGAAAACCTCTGTCACATGAAGTCCAGCTGTCCGGCGGTCCTGCTCCGTGCTGCGTTCAGAAAAACGCAACCAGTGGGTTGACGGATGGGAGAGCATGGAGCCGGACCACAGCCGATCAGAGACGGACCGGACACGGATCTGGTGGAAGCCCTGTGTACAGTTGTGCTCAAAAGTTTACATACCCTGGTAGAATTTCTTATTTTTTTAGCCATTTTTCAGAGAATATGAATGATGAGAAAAACTTTTTTTCACTCATGGTGAGTGGTTGGGTGAAGCAAATTTTTTATCAAACAACTGTGTTTACTCTTTTTATATCATAATGACAACAGAACCTACCCAAGAAACCATTAATTCTGCCACGGTATGTAAACTTATGAGCACAACTGTAAGTGTCCACACCTGCCGCACACACAGTGAAGTCTGCAAGTTGCTGTTGTTTCTACTGTGTCAGAGGGCTGGACCTCCCTGCAATAATAGACTTAAAGACCCAAATCACTAACATTGGGATTGTCCGGTTGATGCACATTCAACACACTCCACTGCATTGACTTAGCTCCAACTTCTGCATAGAATGAAGAAAATAATGCAGTATGGGTTCAAAGCTGAGATTTTACACTTCTAACTAAAGAGTACAATTTCATTTCCAAATCTTGATGTTCTTACTCTGAATCTGTTGTTTCCTTTTTGTTTTAACACGCCCTGTTTTCCAGCTGGCCCTCGTCTGTTTCTGGCAGTCTGAATGAAACATTTTTGAAACTTTTTAACAGTGTAGTATCACGGCCAGGAATCCCCGGAGAGGAGATTTTAAATCAAGTGACTTCCCCTTAAGATTTAAAAAAAAAAAACACTACAAAGGTATGAGATTGTGTTCAAACACGTGAATTGATACCAAACTGACTGAGTGTTACTTAGAAAAGCAAGAAATCATCTGATTAAATGGCTTACACTATTTTTGCATTTGTACAAAATTTCTGAAAACTTCCGGAACATTTTGGGAATGGGCTTCAGGTGTGAACACAAACAGGCCAAATTTCTGCAACCCCCCAGTAAAATGTCCACAAATGTCAAGGTGAGCAGATGCGAGAATGAGTCATGTAGCTCTGACGTAATGCAAAAACTGTCGTCATAACTTCTGACTCTTCTGACACCTCATCCGCCATCATGTTGTAAACATTACACTGTGGCTTTTGAGGTGTGCTTCTGATGATGTCCTTCCTCCTGTGACTCAAAACCAAACCTCCCCACCGCCAATACCAACACCACCAATAACCCTGTTGTTCAACTGAGGAGAATTCACACTGTGTGGGGGACGTGTGTGAACGGGCAAGTTTAGAAAATTTCAGGGGCAGGGCTTCTGAAGAATTCTAAATATTTTCAGAAGTGTAGGCTTCATATGAGAGTAAACTGCATTTCTTTGGTTTTTGCAGAATTTGTCAGAAAATGTTATGACTTCTAATTAGAATAGAATAAATTATAATTTTTCACCATTTTATGAAAACCTCCAGACCAATTTTACTCAGAGGAAAAACCTTGAAATCAATCTTTTGTTACGGTATAATTTAATCGCATGCAAACAAGCACTTTCACTTTCTTGGAGATGAAACTGTAACTGAGAACAGAAATCAAAGCAACCCTCTTAAAGCCTCTTAACCTCCTCTGGCAACACCCTGAAGAACACCAAATATCTGATGACTGTTTTGAATCAAGGTGTCTGTTAGCAACAAACGCTCGCCATGATAAAACGCTGTGACATAAATAACAAACACCTGTGTGTTGGGCAGGACCTTAATACATGCCGATACAAAAAGAAGGTGAGTCATAAAGGAAAGAAACATCCTGCGTATAAACAGACTGAGGCATGTGACACTCGGAGCGTGACAGACTCTCACTTATGACTCCTTACTTGAGGGAGAAAAACAAATAAACGACAGAATAACAAAGAGACAAAGGCGGATGAGAAGCAACCTGGCACACCTACGAGCGATGCATCTTTACAAGTCAGGCAAGCGTGTGTCCAAGACCACACAGCCACATGTCAGTACAAACCACTCACACAAAGAGATAGAGATAGTGTGCTTAACTGTATGTATGTGTGTGTGCGTGTGTGTTTGTGTGCAGTTGAGTGTGAGCCAGACTCCAGCTGAGAGGGGAAGCAATAGCAATTCCCACTGACCTGAAAACCAGAGCGCTAGCCACCTCAAAAAAATACAGAGGAATGGGGAAAAAGATGGAGAATGTCAGTGAGCACGAAGACGATGAAAGTATGGAAGGCAAGATTTAGAAATGGTGGAAGATTCCAACACACACACACACACACACACACACACACACACACACACACACACACACACACAAACACACACACACACTCACACACACACAGACACACACCACACACACACACACACACACACACACACACACAGAGGTGGGGTGAGGGATTACAGAGAGGAACAGGCCTCAACACCCCTTTGTGTCGAAAGAAAAGAGAAAGAAAGACGACGAACGGACAGAAAAGGGAAGAAGGGATCAAGTTTGCAGCATCTGCACACACCCAGCAGCACAAAAACAACAACACACACACAAAAAGAAAGAGTGTGTGTGAGTGCTCAGAGTGACTTTGTACGAGTGTGTAGCAGTGTGGGAGTGTGTCCCTTTTCTGGCTTTTGTGACTCCCCGAGGTTCCCCGCGGTCAAGAGCGGATCCTCTTTCTCTCTCGTGCCCTCTTTTCATACACTCGTTCCCCCTCTTCTTTTTTATACACTCACTCCTCGTTCCCCTCCCTCTCTTTTAGCGCGGCGCTGAATGGCCCCCTCTTTTTCTGATGAGTGACTGATGAATGGAGGAGCTCTTTGAAGTCAAGAGTCACGGCAAGGCTGGTCAAGCGTGAAGAGATGCCCGGACAAAAGACGGCAGAGGAGGGAAGGAAGGAAGGGAAGGAAGAGAAGAAGCGGAGGGAGGAGGAGGAGGAGGAGGCGGAGGAGGAGGGGGGGTGTATGCAACAAGGGAAAACGTCAAACAGCGAACATCCATAAAGTCAGCGAGGGACGGAGGCTGAATGTGTGTGTGGCAGAAAGAGAGGGAGAGCGTGGTCTGCACTTTTGCATGAGTGCCTTGGAGGATTTGCATTGTGGCGCTCAACATGCAAAAAGGCAAACATCACGCAAGCAGGAAATAACCCCAGACATGACAGAGTGACATCTTCCTGGAACTGGACTCCTACAGGCACAGGCAGGAGGTCTGAGGCTTTCCAAGGGGCCTTGAATGCTTCCAGCCTCTTTCTTTTATTGCTATGGACACTGAAGGCAAACAGATTGCTTATGGAGTTGATTTATTTGACAGGTCACTCCCTGTTTAATGACTTTAGGAGCTTTTCTTGTTGTTTCAAAGCATTACAGTCATTGTTTTGGATTCTTTTCCCTTCTGCAAATGATCCCTCTTTTTTATTTTACCACCCTGGCATTTTTCCTTTGTTTGTTTGTGTTTACTATTTAATTTAAACTCTTTTAAATATGTCAACCCCCAACTGCAGCAGCAACAATGACTAGGGCTTCTGCCTTTGTGTGCAGAGGGAGTTTTTTTTTCAAATGACTTCTCTGGTTAATGAACTCAGAAACAAGTCTACAATTTTCCCAGGGAACATTGCCCGGGCACAGCTTATTTCACAACAACATTCACCCCGGAGAGCTACTCAGAAACTTTAGAACCACCATCAACAACTCCTTGGCTGTCTCACACTGACACCAGCCTCTGTGCTCGTGTTTACAGTACAGAATGAGAAAAGTACATGTTAGTTTGACAGCCATTCAGACGGATGTTTCATAGTTACTGTTTTGGTTTGATTTGTCGAACTCTCAGTGAGGGATGACAACAAGAACAAACTGATGATTCAAGGATTAAAATATCACACACACAGTAGTAGCTGGTCGTTAATTTAGCTGCCAAAGACACATTTAGGAGCATTTGTACCCTTGAGGGGAGGACATTTTGCTGCAGTCAGAGAGAAAATGTACAATCTAAGGCTAGGAAGATTTCTCTGTGTGAACAAATGCAGGGTTGCCTGGAGAGCTGAACCTTGCTTGTAGCGATGCACAACATTTATGGGTCTGATTAATGTTTGTTTCCAGGAATTTTCAATTATTATCTATTATTCTAATAATACAATTTGTCTGCTAAAACAACAGATAAAAGTTGCTTTCATTTAATTTCGTATTAACACACAGTAGGGAAGTGATTCACCATAACATACAGGGAAGAATAAGCACAGCTGGCAATAAGTGGCGTCAGCTGTGTGGATGTTTTTCTGTTTCTGGGAGGATGACATGATTGCAGTTCACTAAACATGTACCCCAAGTATTCTGAGAGGTAAATTAAAGTCCTAACTTTTTAACACAGCGAAGTGGCCTGAAAAGTCGTCATTGCTATGAAGATTAAAGACATATGAAGCAGTAGATGCGGGAGCTAGCATTAGCAGCACTAAAAAGGGGAGTCTCGTGGAGTCGATTCAGCTGGTGTTTGAGAACTACAGAAAGTTTACCAGAAATAACCAAGCGGCAACCTCCGGCCTCAAACTATGAAGCCCATGTGGAAGTGTTTTAAACTGCAGTTCATCGAGAATCCGCTTGAGGCTGGCTGCAGAAACACCGGAAACCACATAGACATCAATTCAAAAAAGACGATCTTTGCAGCATTAATAAACATGTTTACAGCCTGGTTCAAAAAACAGCTTGGCTCTATAAAGCTAATCTCTCTATCAGCACACACTGTACGGGGGGGGGAATTTTTTTCTAACACAACAGTTCAGGAGATATTAAGATTACAAGTTTTTGCGCAAATAAGGACATGACTGACTTGACTCCCATACAGGAACACATAGCTGTTGGCTAGGAGGCTCAAACTCCGCCTCTTTACATCACACTATGGCTGTTTCCGAAATGGCCTGCTGCATACTACTTACTAATGTAGTAGGCAGTAGGTATTGCCTACTACATACTGTGTTTGAATTTAGTATGTAGTATGACTGTTCTGTTCGATCTGTCATGCAGCATGCTGAGCCAGACGTCGCTGGATTTCCGGTTTCGGAAAGCGGAAGTAAACAACGGCGAAGCCGATAAATAAAATGCTTATTTAGCATCCATTTATGATTTAAAAAGTTAGGAAGTGGTTCATATGTAATTTGATAACTTTCACAGCACCCAAAAACAGATTTCCTCCCGTCAAAAAATTAGGAAAAAGAAAAAGCAGAACGAGCGCTGTGCATTATGGGAAACAGTACGCGAGGCAGACTGGTCCGATGCATACTGAGATATTTTCCCGAATCAGTAGACATCCGGGGAGTTTTGGCTTACTGCAGATTTTGCTCTTGTTCACATACTACTTACTACATACTGAATTTTGGACATATCAGTACGTACTGCTAGTATAGTAGGCGATTTCGGAAACAGCCTATGCCTGGTTGAGTTCTGCATTTCCAATATGGCCGCCGCCGTCAATTGGCTTCAGACCAGCACTCAGAAGCAGATGGATGACGTCACGGATACTACCTTTATCTGAGGTCTTGGACCAAGGATTTTGCCAGCGAATGTTAAATATTATGAAGAGTCGCGGCTACTTTTCCGATGTAGCTCTACTTGCCCTGTGTTATGTGATCTCTACACACATTCTTAATCTGATTGTGCTTCAGCTAGAAGAGAAAAATAAATACAAAAACTACATTTTAAAAGTACAAAAATGTTTAAAAGAAGACACATAAGTAGTCTTATTGGTATTAGCTTATTATCGGTCATTGGTATCAGCTTCTATCATTGGCCCTACTTGGTTGATTTCTGTTTAACTTCAACCCGTTGCCTTTATTGAAACCTTTGGTTACCAATTTATTTAAATTCATGTCTATCCTAAATTGCCACCATCAAAGTAGCTACTTCTCTTTCTGAGGTCTAAACAGTTTAATATACACATCCAGTATCCTACATTTGAAACACCACCTACAATCACAGGACTACACAAATCAATCTTTGACTTCACTCCACTTGAGCATCTAACACACAGATTCAAATAGAACATGAAGTTGATCTTTTATATACTTGAAGTTGAACTTCCTTCTTCTTTGCATAGACACTGACATCCTCCACATCACACTGACGTGGTTATTTGCATTTTGAAAGCTGAATGTCAGGTATCAGATCTAGGTAACAAACGTATCGTGTGATGTCTGGACTGTTGCACTGTTTGATTTGCCTGTATGTGTGTTTGAAGTTGAGGGGTATAATAAAGATATTGCTACACATCCAAAACAGTTCACATTACTTCTATATTCTTTAATTTAAGGCAGTATTCTTTGTGTTTGCATCACAATCACTTCTACTAAAGATACAAAAGTTCTGTTTTGCAGTGGCTCTTAAATTTGTTGTCTTCAATTTCCGCAAAGTGGGCATCCCTGGTACAATCCCAACCTGCAGCCATTTAATCCCCATTCTCTCTTCCCAGTATCTTACTCTACCCACTGTCCTGTCTCTTCACTGAACTGAAAATGAACTTTAAAAAAAAAAGGAACTGGAACTCCCCCCTTTTTTATTTTTTGCACCAACAGGAAACTTTTGAGTATTGTAGCACCAACAACGTCCTGTTGGATCTCTGGTGTTTCCAATTTATGACTGTATTTTGGCAGACGTTCTGTGGTAGGGATTTCTCAAGTGCACTTAAGCGTGATAAGAAGGATGTAGAAACTGCTTGCGGTAGTTGAAAAACAGCCTCTTCCGTCTGATAACGCTATCTTGTTGACCATGTTCAAAACCAGACATCAGAATAGAAGTTTAGATAAACAGATAAACTAACTTGTCTGTCCTGTTTTGCCCTGTTGGAGTTGTTGCTGTACTTGTAACCCTTCTGTATCCATTCAGTATAACACACAGAAGCTTTTAAACTGAAGAAATGGAATCCTGAAAGTAGTCCAGCCTCAGTGGGACTAGCCTTTCTCTTTTTATTACACTCCAAATATCAAGTCTTTGTGCCTGTTAGAACAACCTTAAGGACAGATCTGAAACGTTGATAGATTTTGTACCTTTTTCATGTACTAGTCTTCTGAATGTGACAACACTGTGCTTTTGCATGCTTTATAAATCCTGAAAATGATCTAATAGACTCCTCTACCCCTTCTGTGACAGTGGAACATAAAGTATGAAAAATGGAAGCCGGTGGAGGGTTAGTTTCTCTCCAAGAGACGTTGACAGGCACCAGAAGGCTGTCGGCACTCATTTGAAAGGAACCGAGGGATCAAACTGGTGACTTCAGCGTTACAAGACGACTTCCTAAACTTCACTTATAAGGTTTCACGGCAGATTTTTATATAAGTTGAGGGGCTGAGCAGGTGTGAAAGCCCAGCTCTCTAGTATTCCCTTTGTAATTTGGCAATCACCCCAAGACCACCATTTTTCTGTCTGTGCACACGAGGAAAAAAGAAGTCTCGCAGACAAAAAAGGACGAGGGCTTCTCTATAGTACACTTCCCCAGAGAGAGAGAGAGAGATGGAGAGAGAGAGAGAGAGGAGACAACACTCCTCTCGTGTTTATCTCAATCTCACATCGGATCAGATCACTGGCAGATAAAAGCACTTCCTGACACATCACTTCCTCTCCCTGGAGGATGCTGACACGCGCTGGGAAGCCAAAACGGCGCGCTGGTGGCGGCGAGGATGAAGAGGAGAAACTTTTTTTGACAGACCGAAAGAGAGAAGCACAGAGAGAGAGAAGGAAACCAAAGGTGGATGAGGGGGAATTAAAGTGTTGAGAGACAAAGAGGTGAAACCTACATAGTGGTGGCCCAGATCCACAGCACTGTGTGGGGTGAGGAGGAGGAGGAGGAGGCTGTCAGACAAGGAGGTGAAGAGACACTAAGAATAGTGTAACTGGATTAGCTTTAACACTGACCTTTATTCAGCAGGGCGACACTCCCTCGCTCTCTCATTTGCTCCTTACTGCTGTTACAGGAGAGGCTTGTCCTACTTTTAACCGTTAAGTTCGCCTCATCAAAGAACCGTGTTAGGATTTCCAGGTGAGGAGACTTAGTTTTTTAACCCTTGTCTGACCAGATCTTTCACTTACCCTTGTCTGACCAGATCTTTCACTTACAAGAGGCAGAATCTTTCATTACATTATTAAAAATGTCTTAACAAGATGAAGCTCCTGATGAATAACAACATGGCAGCTATTTCTGCCAAATATAAAGACAACAGTCTGCTGCAGATTTGTGAAGTAGGATGTCATCAGTGCTTTATATTGGAAAACAAAAAGACAGATCTGATGCTGCTGCCGGGTCAATATGCTCTCTGTATGCTGGAGTGTTATGCTAAAGATGGTTTCCCTTGAGGATGGAGTTCCAGGATCCCCCATAGAAGAAAACTAGCTACAACACAGTACCTAAAATACAAGTACAACAAAGTGGAGTGTGCCATGGTCAAAGCTGTGTTTGATACATTATGCACTTCATTATGATGATATAATTTTGACTGTTCTGTCCCCAGTTTGTATTTTCTTTGGTCCAATTTTTAATGGGACCAAACCAAGCTGTTACACCGTTTTTTCAAGATTTCTTTAAAGTTATATTTTCTAGGGCTCTTCTGCCTTTATTCGATAGAACAGCTGAAGAGAGACAGGAAATGTGAGGAGTAGAGAGGGGGGGAAGACATGCAGGAAATGGTTGCAGCCGGGAATCGAACCGGCTACCCCTGCGACGAGGACTGTAGCCTCTGTATGTGGGGCGCTTAGACCGCTAGGCCACCAGTGCCCCTTTTAGAGATTTCTAAAAATGAATGCTTAAGTAATCCTAGACCAGTCACTATACATAACATCACCCAAGGTTTGTTTCGTGCTCAGGGAGGACCTAACCTGAAGTAGGGATGAGAAAAATCCACCATGGTTGTAGTTCTTGTAGTCCCAATACAAGAAACAGAGGAGGGGTCTTCAAACAGTTCCTCCAGTCTCAAAACGCCTCAAGAAGGGGTGCAACGAGTAATCGTCATTGTTGATAAAAATCAATGACAATCTTATCTGCTGACAAATTTAAATGTTAAAAGTTGGTCAATGATGTCATCATGAATGTTTTTAATGCTGTGTGCAGACGTAACATTGTTTTCCAGGAGCTGAGTTACTGAGGAGTGAGCCTTCTCGTATTTTTGACTCTGCATGTGCAAAACAGCAACAAGGAAGCCACAAGGAAGCGACAGGTAAGCACAGCTCAGCAAAATGGTGGGCGCCGTTGCATTCTGGAAGCTTTTCACTACTTAGTGCTGCAAAGATAAAACAGTGCCAGCAAATTTGGTAGAGTGCACCATGCTTATCTCAGAGCGTGTTGGTAATGTTTGAGCATTTGAGGAGAAATCATACTGGAGGTGTTTTAAACATCAGCTGTGACATTCAACCTAACAGTCCAGGGATAAAGCCACACTAAGGGATTTTTCTCTTATTTACTGTCCTTCCATAGAAGGATCAACATCTTACCACAAAGTAACCACTCTACACATTAAAGCACTTCATCTGTCTAACACCAGTGCAAGTTATGTTTGAAACCAAGACAAGAATATGGCTTTATTTAAGATTTTGAACAGCGTGTTTTGAGTTTAACAGATAATTGATCAATTTAAAATGTGATAGCCAAAGAAGAGCCATTAAGTGACCATTAAGTAACCACAACATTCATTATCCATAGAGTTGATTAATCATTTCAATTACCCATGACTTGTCGGCTGTCAAAACAGTCGTTAGTTGCAGCTCTTGCCTAAAGAGTCCCTTCTGTTCCAGAAGTTTAAAAAGCTTAGAACAACAAATCAAATTTTTCATCTAAAATAAATGTGCTGATGAGAAAAACATTTTCTTATATTGCTTTCGGGTAGATTTTGAAGTTGTCCTTATGCAGGTGAAACACCCCCAGATTAACGTGAATGACCAGCGTTATTCAGACTCAGTTTTTACGATTGAATGACATTTTTTGTAGCTTTAATCAAGAAATCAAGCATTTTAAAAAGTCATGCTCTCAACATGAAATAAGTTGGCAAAATCAGCTGTTATGCAAACATCTTGTAAATGTATCAGATTTAATGCTCTTCAAGTTCCTATTGCTAGTTTTGACTGTCTTTTTATAAGATCTAATTGTAGAGATAGTGAGACAAGTGAGCAAAACTAAAAGGCAAGGAACATAAAACTGACATTTAATTGAAAATCATTGGATAATGTAACTTTTCTTCTTGATCTTTATCAATCAAAATAAATGTACAGATGGAAACGATAGAACCGAGTCAGATTTTAAGTAAAAATACCAAGAAAACAACACGCTCTATTTTCTTGACCTCTACAGCTGCAGGGGAAGAAGAAGACCGAAACGCAATGTAAGTAACAGTGGCACTTTTCATCTGTGGTTTACCAACTCTCTCACACACTCACACTCACACTCACACACACACACACACACACACACACACACACACACACACACACACACACACACACACACACACACACACACACACACACACACACATCAAATCACCATACAGACTTGTGAACACAGATCGCACAGGCCACACTTTCACACGGCAAGCAACTGGACACATGCAACCCCTGCTTGAATGCACAAATGAAGGCAGAGCGCACACAAACACAAACACAAACACACACTCAGAGAACGTGTGCAGCCTCAAAAGGAGCAACTCTGGTGATCCACAGCTCTGCCCTAGAGCGAAGCACACAAATGGAGTGTAGCAGAACGAGGAATCTCTGCTTCTTCTGCCTTTCCATGAACGGCATCAGCACTTCTTCTGCTGGGACTCACATGTGTGCACAAATGCGCAAACACACGAGAATAAACAAAAGACACCGAAGTGCCAGGGTGCTATAATAGGCAGAAATGATAGAGGCATGATGGGAAAAGGATGCAGACACAACACTATCATTCATTCTCTTCTTTTGGGGGGGGGGGGTTGGTAAAAGTTAGCCTGCTGTGAGCAAGACAGTCCCAATCAGTGAAAGCTCCGCCCACTGATTCAATGAGGCAGTATGGGATTTGCATTTTTCCCACAATTCAATTAACACGCCTGTCAGCCTCTGCTCTGCGTTCACATGCCTCCTTTAACCACCTCTCTCTCACACACATACTCCCGCACAGACAATCATCAGCCTCATGAATAGCTGCATTTCATCATAAAAACACACGCATGTAGAAAATGGATGCATCTATTTGTTTGTTTACGCAGAGCTCAGACTGAGGGACGAGGACGGGCTGCGGGGCCACATCCTGTCTGGACTTGTCACATTCAGGGACATGAAAAGACAGTGCTGTTAATGGATGCAGAGAGCAGTCCATGGGGATGTCTCTCTCTCTCTCTCTCTCTCTCTCTCTCTCTCTCTCTCTCTCTTTCTCAGAACAAGGGAGGGAAGGAGGAGAGCCATCAAAGAATAGGCCACCCTGGAGTGTGGGTGATAAAAGACATACAGACAGACACTCAGGGTCAATATGCAAAGAGAGTGACAAGACGATAGAGACGAGGCCAAACCGGATTTAGAAACCGGGAACTGGGATCAGACTCAGACGCAGTGACTTTGCTGCGGGGCTGGCTTAATGACTCCAGCTAGCCACTTGTCTGATTAATAGCCTGTAATCCCATTCTCGTGGATAGCACACCATAGCATTCCCCAGCACCGTTCATTAACCACTGTGGACATGCCCGCTAATCAGTCGCTCCCTTTCTAGCTAGCAAGGCTAATGCTAGGCTAGGCTAATCAATAGGCAGTAATCCTGTTGGCGGGGAGCTGCTGCAGCGTAGCGCCCCTCATTACCAGCCATAGAAATGTCTGCTAATCATTCTCAGCACGGTTATTTGTCCACAGGGCCGCAGAATCACTGTGTTGGAGAAGGGAGGAGGGAGGGGTGGGTGACATTTGACAGTCGGCGGAAGAGGGTGGAAGAGACAGAGTGACACACGGAGTCACAGAGGCTGTATAATGATTAAGAAACACATCACTCCTGCTTCTCTCTCTCTCTTCTTGCTGGCCTCTTTGTTGAGTTACATCGCTCCGAAGAGACTCCGGAACACGCCGGCATCATTCAAGTTTTATCAATCGATGAAAAAACCCACTCCGATCCATAACGGCTGATCAATAATGAAGGCTTGCAGGGTTTCGCAGAGCACCAATACAGACGGTCGTCAGCGGTCAGGCGGATCCCTCTCCTTGTCCTGTCTTTAAAGTGCACTGAGGTGAAACGGCTGGGCCAAATCAATGGAGGAAACAGCCTTCACTCAGCTTGACCGTACGGGACAGTTTACACTTAATGTTGACACCAAGATCCCTCCCAAGACTACCCTGCATCACACTCAACAGTTTTAAGTCTTCAACACCAATACTTTGGTTTTCATTGAGCCATTTTGCATCCCTAATGTAGGGCCCTATGATTTCTGCGTTCATGGAATCACAGATGGAATCACAGAATTGGCCAATAAAAACGGAATCTACTGTTAAACGCGGAATATCACGGAAATTGACATAATGTGACTCAATGCTGTCATCATGAGTTTGAAGATTTTTGCAGACGTAGCCGGTGTTTCTGGTGGCCGCTTTGACATGTTGTTTATTCCGGGAGGGGGCGGGTGAGTGTTTGTGAGGAGATGCACAGGTGGTGCCACGAATGAGTAAAGTAAAGTAAAAAGTAAAGTTCAATTCCATAACTCAGGTTTTATTCCATGCTGCATCATTGCCTTGTTTTTTTGATGCTTTTTCTCTAATTACAGGTGGTTTTAAGAAGCACCTTTGCTACAAATAACAGACTGAAGTGAAGTGTTGTGTTCACAGTCTGTGTTTACAGAAATAAAAAGCCTAGTGAGCACTTTGTGTTTTCTTTTTCAAACAAAACAACTGAAATGGACTTGTGTTTACATTCAGTTATTTATTTTACTCGAAACCATGTCAAATTATAAGCACTTTGTACTTATAGCACTTATTGGCGCAATTATGTGTTGCATCAATAAATTTAGGGTTTTTTGCATTTCATTAACAGACATTTTATTCACTGACACAAAAAGCACTCTCTATATGATGGTAAAATAAGTGTAAAGGGTAAAAACAGAATTCTAAAAAAAATTAAAATGGAAAAAAAACGGAATTTGGAAAAAAATGAAACAGATTTTACAGGGCCCTACATTTTGCATCCCTAGTGTGTCTGCTGCAAAATGGCGACAGATAATGTTCACTACAGAGTTGAACTTAAGCCCTGTGTCTGTTAGTGTGTGAGTGTGTATAGCGAGGGGCCCTACAGAGGTATCCACATATCCTACTGAGCTATAGTCTCTCCACTCTGAATGGTGAGGCAGCGTTGTACATTTCTGTG
Source organism: Notolabrus celidotus (assembly GCF_009762535.1). Taxonomy (NCBI): domain Eukaryota; kingdom Metazoa; phylum Chordata; class Actinopteri; order Labriformes; family Labridae; genus Notolabrus; species Notolabrus celidotus. The sequence goes on along the minus strand of NC_048293.1, from coordinate 6,700,147 downwards.
ACCTGAGGCTGAACCTAAGTTGAACTCTTGTAGTGAAGGGGAAGCAGCAGTGTAGCTGAGAGAGGCCTGTCAACACTCGCTGCAAGCGACTGGAGGAGGAAAAAACACATAGGGGCCATATCTCACCCTTTCTTTTTTTATGTGTGAGGTTTCGTGTGAGTCGACCATCCTTTCAGTGTGCTGTGAAGGGCAGAGCATGAAACTCCAAGATCCACTTGCTTGAGTGCATTATCTGCTTTTTGTCAGCTGATCGAGTGCTGAATACAGACATTGTTTGAGTGAGCGGTTTTGATTTATGGAACAAATAACTGCTTTTATAGAGTTTTTCTTCAAATAGCATGAGGGATAAAATGGCCTGCTTTGATCTGACAACACCATGCAGTTATGAATTCTACTGCAACACATCCCTGTGTATCATAATCACAGCTGTGCTATTATTTTCAACTGAGGGTTGTCATTTACTTTTAAAGTTTTCAGACTTTGCTTTATTTAATTATATTTTTTAGGCTTCCAACCTGTGGTCTGTGACCCCTGCAAAGACGCATATGATACATTTGAGGAGTAACTGAATAATGGATTTGAGAAAGCGAAAGTTTGATTTGCCATCAATTTCACCACTTCCTACCTCAAAAAAGAAACAAACAAAAGAGAGAAGTATTTGAGGTTTTCCAAATCAGCCAATTTCCCAGCTGCTTAAACGAAATTGAAAATTCTGACAGACTGGCCTAAAGGTAAGTTAACACGAAGCAAACAGTGAAAATTCAGCACATTTTATTGAACATGGCTCAACGCTGGATCACAGAGTCTGCAGGTGAACCATGTCATATTGGTTTGCAGACTATGGCTAACATTAACAGAGCTAGCACCACTAGCCTTCAGTCATCTTAGCAGGTTAACATTCACAGCCCTGTGCTGGTTAGGCATTGAGTGGTTATACTCATGTTTAACCAGACCCATTGAATGCCATCTGTCATCTGTGTTTGTTTACATCCTGGTAGTTGTATAATAGCATTATGGCTGTAGCAATTAGCTGGGCTACAGTTAATTAGAAGCAGGTGGCTTTGCAAGAGCTTAGACATGACACATGACTGGTGTTTTGGGTCCACAATAATTAAGTTTGACTGACTATTAATTCTGGTGCTGACTAGGTAGGGCGACAAGGTTACATAAATACATCAATAGTAAGCGTGGAACTGTAACTTGGAACTGTGTTTAGGGTTTGGATGGATAAACTGAAGCTATGATAAGGGGTTGAAAGCATGATAAGGGGTTGAAAGCATGTAAAAGCTTTGTTTTTGGGTCAGATGCCTGAAAAGGTTAGAAATCCTTTGTTTTAACCCTCCTGTTATGTTCATTTCTCAGGGACAACAATAATGCTCCTGGGTCAACTTGACCTGGGGCTTATTCAATTATCCCAAAGTGTCAGAACCCCAAAAAATCCCCAATTTTTTTTTTAAATCTCATCATCAACTCCATTACGAACCATTTAAATCAATATTTGTTGCAATGGTGTTCTTTAATTTGCACAGATCATGGTTCAATGAGGATAACTCACTCGGTTTTTTTTGGACACAGTTGCAAAGACACATTTACTATTTGACACTTCTGACCCCTTTTAGCCCCCACTTTGACTGTAGGGTCAAATTGACCCACAACCAGTATTTATGTAAACGTTCAGGGGGCGTTGAAAATGTGTGAAATGAGCCATTTTCATTTTACATGTTATTTACGCTAATTAAGCCGAGCAGAAGAAGTTTCATAGCAAAAAAATACTTTTAACATTTCTTTTAGATTTTTGAACATTAAAACTTCAATTTGACCCGCAACATAACAGGAGGGTTAATGTCCAAAACAAACTGCTTGTTTGACTAAAATCACACTATACAATAGTTCGAAAAAACATGTTGCAACAATGTTTGTATTTGGTTGTAACATATATCCATATTCTATATCTGTATTTTTAATTAAGACAACATTCAAGCAATCAGAAATCCCCACAGACATATTAAGTGTCTAATGAAAATTGCATTGACCTACTAACATTTTCTCTAAATGCTTGCTCATTCATCACCACAAAATTACCTGTGTGCTCATTCCCCACTCACTTCATCCACCATAAATCAGCCACAGCTGGTTTAAGTCCTCAGTGATAATCCCAGCTTGATCCTGGTTTCCACCGAGACAAGCAGGCTCGTCCCATACTTGAAGGCGATTTGAGCCCAGTAAGCAGGCAGGGAATAACTGGCTGGAGAAATGTGGGAATGTTTGCTGGGAATGCTGGAACATTTGCAGTTGCGGGATGAGCGGACGTAACCGGCTTTCGAGCGCCTGGCCGCCAGCGCTTAAACCTGCCTAATCTGATTGGATTAACACCAACCTGCCTGGCTTCACATGAGCGCACACTCACACTAATACAGACACACTCACACTCACACTCACACACACACACACACACACACACACACACATTAGTTCTATATGCCAATCAGACAGGGCGGCCTCTGCAGCTTCCTAGAGTTCATCTGGATTCTGAGTTGTGCTGGCTGACTGGGCCGGCTGATGGCACCATGCTGGGTGACCACACGCACGCGCATCCGCTCTCACGCCACACACACATACACACACACAGAGCCATCTTAGAGTGCAGTGATTTGTGCTGTGAATCTGAAACAGACCCATTGAAAGAAGAGTAAAGCCCAGTGCTTGACAACCGTGCTAATTGACTAGCCCCCTCCCCAGCAATGAAACTAAACGTTTTCACCCCTCCATCTTTTATCTCTTCAATCAATCCCTGACAGCTCTCCTCTTGTTCCATCCTCTTCCTCATATTACTCTTCATCACCTCTATCTCCTCTCTCCTTGCCCCCCGCTGTCCTCCCCCCCCCCCCCATACTCATACATGTAATCATTCATTAGAACCAAGGCAGTTGTCCATTAGGCAAAGCAGCCATTTTGGAAATTGCAGCAAATCTTCCATGAAAAGACATTTCCTCTAATGCGGTAGTCACGCTCGGAGGGAGAGGGAGAGAAAGATGGCAAAGGAGAGAAAGGAAGATGAGGGGGCAGAGATGGAGAGAGAGGAGGCGGGAGAGAGAAAAGTAAAGGAGGAAGATGGTGAGGGAGAGAGAGAGGGAGAGAGAGGGAGAGAGAGAGAGAGAGTGAGAGCCCCCCTGGCCATAAAGCCACCAAGCGGAAAGCAAGCCTGCTGTTTGATTAGAGACTGACACCATCATGGAGCGAAGGAAGGAAAGTAGGAAGAAAGGAGGGGAAGGATGGGAGGAGAGGGAGGGAAAGTGTTTGAGAGGCGAGGAGAGGGGATGAAGAGGAGGCGGGAGAGAAAAGAGATGGAGAGAGAAAACAGGCAGTGATTTGAGAGGGCTGAGATAGAGGCAGTAAAATTAGCCCCATCACTTTGCTTGCTAAGACGTACGATGACACACTACTAGGATTAAAACCAGACAGACATACACACACATTGGAGGGATGTGCGCACACACATGCACAGGACAGATGGTATCCCCCATCTGAACGTGTTCCTCTAATTTGGGTAAAGTGATAGGAACCTCCTTAACCAATTAGAAGCTCCATATCTAAGGCCCTGCATGCCGGTGTGTGTCTATTTGTCTTCACTCACTCATTAGTGTTTGTGTGTGTGTGTATCTATGTGTGTTTGTATTTGTGTGTCCCCTGGGATCAGTGAGGAACATTAAAACTGATATAAGAGGTGGGAAATGACAAATCCACTCTGAGCGGTGCTCTGCTGAGTATGGGAGTTCTTTTTTTTTCTCCCACAATGCCACTGTTCATCTCCATCTCATCTCATCACCGATCAAAGTGCGACCTGTCTCTCCAACCACCATCCATTCATCTCTGCGTCGCTACTTAATGCGCCTTCCTCTAAAGCTGACACATTTGTCACCAGACCAAACTAAGCCTAATCCATCGTAGCACTTTCTCTCTCTCTCTCTCCCTCTCTCTCGCAATTTATGATGTAGTGAATATGAAAAAGCACCGCGTTCAATCCAATTTCCTGAACGTCTCCAGAAAGTTTTTATGCTCTCTTGAAGTCGACATTTTCTTTTTGAAGCACACCGTCATTAAGAGCCATCTGTAGGATCAATGAATAATGCAACCATGACAACGGGGCTCAGAAAAGGTTACGGCGTCGATACGAAACCGTTCAGCAGTGGACATAGGGGAGTGCTGGTTTAAAGTAACTCATGTAAATGTCAGACTGGCTGTCTCTCTGGTGGCTGTGTATCATGTTCACGATACAACATTACACTGAACTGAAATTATAAACCCAGTCATGAACTGGTTCATCTTTAAATATTGATTAGCAAGAAACACACTGCAAAACTCACATATTAACGTGTATTCGTCTTATTTGATAGCAAATTAAAAAACATGCATTTGAAAAGTCAGGATCATGGGCCCGATCAATGTCCTCCCTATGTCCTGAGTCCTGAGCCCTTCTTGACTTAATTGACGTCAGCTGGAAAGTGATTGAGGGCAGGAGGCTGTAAGGGCTCAAAACAGATGAATTGGGAATGGGACAGCACTTTGAGACTTCTCACATGACCTGCATGACGTCACCAGCTCACCTTAGCGATATCAGGAATTATTACTGTACAATTTTTTCTTTCCTCAAATTCAAGGCGCTTAATGGATGACTGACTGCCATGTGATCCAGGCTCTGACCATACAGACTGCTTAACCACAACATTTAAAATATATAAATAGGCTATATAACTATGAATATATAAATAGGCTATATAACTACACATATATAAATGATACTGTATCCACAGATTAGATTAAGGCTGTTTTCTATATACTTTTAGGCAGACTCTTTTTACCTGTAAATTTTGTTGCAACTTTCATGCTTCTTTTTACCATCTCTCTTTTCCATGTTACTGCGTTCGTTTACCTTTCCATGCTTGACGTTGTGACATCTTTCACGTCACAATGCTATGAACTATGGGTAATTCCCTCACGCTAAGTCTGCAAAAATGCCCACTTAAGAAAGGGGGCATAAAGGGCTCAAAAAGTCAGAGAGAGATCCCTCACACTTGATGATTTGACAGTGGGACAGCCCTAAGCCCTCACGGATTTAGTGGGAACGCGCCTCAAAGTCAGTGCGTGTTCGAGGGTGGACATTGAGATTGGGCCGGTGTATAAAAACATGGATGGAACACCAGCTGTCCCAGAGTGAAGCCAAAACTTTTTACATAACCCGCTTGTGATTGGCTGTTTATAAAACCTGCCTCCTTCATATTTACAGATGGAACCTGGGTCAAACTTAAAATCTACATTTTTCCTCAAACATGATTTTATGTCACCACAGTTACTTCTTATCATGCTGGTTCATGTGCAAGTATTCATGTTTGCAGAAGTTTGCTTTTTATTTGATGTTAAAACCATGATTGATTGACAGCTCTGTTGACAAATGCGGTCTCCTAAAGCATTCTTTACCAGATTATCAGGGGTGCTGAGAGAAAATGTAACCAACACTACTACAGAGGCATTGAACTTTCCATAACCCTGAGTGTCTGCTTTAAATCAACATAAGAATCTGCTCTGCCCTGAGAGATCTATTACGTTTCCTCTGTAAATCAAATGTGTGTTTTGGTAAGCAGACGAAGTGTCACATCAGTCCAATGACTCAGCTCACAAATCAATGCAGATCAAGGTTAGATTTTGGCTTCACCTCTCACAATGGGAGGAGATGGGACACACTGTCCATACGAACGTACAGAGAATGGTTCAGACAAACATCCTATTCAAGATAATTAAGAAACATCTTTTATTCAAGATAAGATATTACAAGAAAAATGTGAGGCCTGAATTGCATGTAATAAGTAGATATGTCTGACTATGCAGAAATAAAAAATGACAAAAGATTTGATTTAAGAAACGTAGCAAGTACATTTTGCAGTCTGGATTGGAACATACAGTGTCTTCACTCATTATAACACCTCTAATTTTCCTTCAATATCATGACATAAGATATTTTTTTGTCTTGCCTTGTCACATGAGAGTGGTTTATAATAAGCCTTATGAGGTATTTTTTTGACTAGATACAACATAGATTCACTAGCAAAGAGTTGAGTTTTTGCAGTGCATCAAGTAATTTATTTAGGAGTGAATTACAAAATGTGGTTTTGAACGTCTGAGTTGTGGACAGAAAGAAAAATCAAGATTGAAATCAGTAGAGATTTTTTCTTTTGCAAGAAACCAATCCTGAAAAATGATTGTTGCTGCTGCTCTGAAAAATAGTCACAGGAATTCAAAGTTTTCATCTCCAAACAAAAGGATACTTTTAGGGCATGAAATGTTTAAACTTTCATTCTTCGTGTTCTCTGTCTTGTTCTTGGATCTATCTTACATACAGGAGGTGTATTTATATGCCTAAATCAGGCTGATGGAAATGCTTCTAATTCACGTTTTATTTTTGCCGCATTTGAAACGTTTGCGTAAAATCCACTTGACAGCTGTTAGAGAGCGCAGCTGCAGAGAGATGCAGGATCTCCACACCGGCCCTGCTGCTGCTGCTGCTGCTGCTGCTGTGATCTCAAAGATGTCTCGATATACGCCGTTTCCTCTTCTCTGTTTTTCCAAGTTAACAACGCAGCTCTGAACCACTTCCTCCACAGAGTGGGCAGGTATGTGGTATGTCTGACACATAAATATAAAACCTTAAAACTGTCAGACCACCGGCTTGAGCTGTAGACTGTTTACCTCCAGCACACTGACAATACACACACAGCTGACCTGAAAGCTCAGTGTAGGACGCTGCGCCAAGAAAATCCTTCAGCACCACCGTTCTGTAAACACAGATGATCTTTTTCACACTTTCTCCGGCCTCCTCGCCACACTGCTACTGCCCTCAAGACAAATGGCCCTAAACAAGTGTTACCACTGTGAGACAAGACACACATTAAAGGGCACTAGAATTTAAACGTTCACAAACGGAACCACATGAAAAAGAGGACAAAAATACGCACAGAAAGAGTGTGCCTGTAGTTTTCTTCAGAGTTGCTCACCGCAGCAGTTCTCCTCCCTGTCTAAGCTGGAGTGTTTGTAATACGGGGCAGCATTGTTTTTCTTCAGGGTGCTATTAAGCTTAAGGTCCCCTGTTTCTCCTGTCAGGACTGATAGGATAGTCGAGTACACCAGAGGGAAGAGATCTTCTTCTCTGCCTTCCTGTCTCCTTTAGTTCCCTTGGCCTCCCCAGGTGCACACAAACACACAGCCCCGGCTTTGAAACAGCGCACACAAAGTGATGAAAGGCTGTTTATCCTGCATCCACTGTGATATCTCAGCTCGCCATGCAAAAAAAAAAAAAAAAAGCCTGGACACGTTATCACCTCTGACCAGGGGAAACCACGGGAGTCAGGACTGACGCCAGCAGCAAATACCAGCGTTAGTGTGTGTGTATGTGTGTGTGTCCCAGCGGTAATAATCACCCGGATTAGAGCGGAGCCAAACCCCTGCAGGGTCCCCCCTCTTTCACCCCCTGCTCTAGCGACACAGCCCAGCCCTGCCCTGCCTGCAGCCCTGATCCCCACTCTGAAGAGGCATGGGAAGCAGAGCAGCCGGACTGACATCCAGACAGAAAAGCAGAGAAGCGAAAAACTCTTTTTCCTTTAGACTCTCACAGATTTTCAGTCCTAACCCCCCTTCGTCCTATTGATCATCCAGAGACAAAATAAAACAGTGAACATTTTCAGGCAATACAAAGACACATAACCCATTCAACAAGCATAGCCTTTAACCACAGGGGTGCAGTGAAATGGAAGCTAATACAGCCGTCAATATGTCTGTGTGAGGGATGCAATATGCTGAAAACAACAATGGGGAGGCACGCTGGAGAAATGGGTTATAACTTAATAAGGACGCACGTCGTGTCTGGATACCTCGCAGTCAATCTGAGGGTTTATTGCTGAGTGGAAATGTTGCCTGGATGTATTACACTTCCATGCCTGAAATAAATTCAGCCCAATCTCAGCGTGTGATTCCGTGGGAGGGGAACCCAGATCTCGGCTCCCATCAACAATTGTCTGAGGTGCTGTTGAACTCTGGTGGTATTTGTGACAGCGCACTGTTGAAATGTCAATCAACATTTGTCTCTCAGCATCTACTATCAACCCACTGTGTTAGGGTGATGCACACAATCCTTGCCTTTCTTCGTTTATTCTGAACCACAAGACTGTACCACCAAGCCAGGAGAGAGATCAGATATCACAGCAACCAATTACATCTCTGGGGAACTTCCATGTGTTTGTGGTGTAGTCAGTTATTTGGACATAACACCATTATAGTGTTTTCTAATGCGTGTTATCCTCTCTGGTATCACTGCCACATTTTTGTGATACTGATTGGAGCAAATACAGCTTCTTGCTTGTGTAAACTTTTTATATTTGTGTGAAGAAGTGCCTTAAAATTGACTATTAGATTGGGCTTATAATAATTGCCTCTCCAGAGGAATAAGCCTGCATTAATGGCTGTTTTGTAAAACAGAAGATGTGTCAGAGGCAGCAGAGATAATTTGGTCATTTTACATTTCTTCGGGTAAGTATTGCAAGATTATTTAAATCTTATGCAACATAATCACATTTTTCAGCTTTGTGAGTTTACAGTGACCTCAATGTACCTCTGCTGGGTTTTATTCAACTGTGGCAGTGCTGTAATCCCTCGCCTAAAACCACATAAAACAACACGGTAATCCTGTTAAAAGTTTCTGTGATATGACCCTCAGAAAGAAGTCACAGAGAAACAATTGATTCAGATTGTTTCGTCTACAAGTTGTGATCTTCACTTCACACCAAAGGATGCTTATTTCCAGTGAATCAAATCAAACTCGTCCCACTCTTACCTCAGGTTTTTCTGCTTGTTCTCCTTCTTGTTGAGGACCCCCGGCACACAGTTGGTAAGCTCGGTCCAGTCGGCGTGCAAGCCGCAGCTCCAGCCGGTGGAGAACCGGGAGAAGAGCCAGGTCTCCTTGCGGTTCGGTCGGTAGCAGGTACACTTCTTCTGGCCCGGTCTGCAGTCGCACGGGACCTCCAGACGGACATTCTGGACCAGGTGTCTGCCGAAGGTAGTCCCCCCGGTCTTCTGGATGTGCAAAAACACAATCACGTCCTCTCCTTTGATTTGGAAATCAATCGTCCTCTCCAGGTCCCTGACGGGGAAGTAGTATTTCTTCACGTAGTGGGGGTCCGGAGTGGGGAAGATGTCCCCCTCGTCTTCCTCCGTGAAATAACCGTGCGGGGAGCCGAAATTGATCACCCCGGGAGCCACGTACTGATAGAGAATCAGCATGAAACACACGGATCCGACGACGATCAACAAGAATTTGCTGCTCCTCTCGACCATGTTCCTTCCCAGTGCGGTCCCTGCAGTACGCTACCATTTCCCAGTCAAGCCGACAACAGGGAGCACGGCGCTCGGCTTCTTCATTCTCGCTCTCCCCCGCCAACAAGGACTCAATTTCGGGGCTCAGGAGTGGCTCATTCCGCTTCGAGACGACCGGCAAAGTTGGCTCATCGTTCACCGAGACTGTTCAACACCGTGAAAGACGCATTGTAACTCGCTGAAAGCCCCCCCGTAGCCGACCCTCCCCCGTTTACTTTACTTTGGTTTCCAATCCACACAACAGGCTCACTGCATCACCATGGAGTTATGTACCCAGGATGCAGCGCGAATCCTACCTTTTCAACCTCGCTCGCTCCCTCTCTCTCTTTCTGAAAACACGGTGAAAGGGAGAGTCGCTTTAATCCATTGGTTGACATGTTACGACTGCGTCATCCCAGTAACCAATAGCTGGAGGCCATTGATAGATAGATCTCTAGATAGCAGAATATCTAGATAGCAATAGCCCTTTAGCTAAATAGACAGTTGTCTGGATAATTTTTGGAATATATTTTTTAATACAAAAGTTTCTAAATAGATAAGCAGTATAACTAATAAATAGTTGTAGCCAATGGTTATCACGAAATGCAATACACTCAAAGACTCGGCTGCCGACTTGCTGTCAAATGACAAGTCACTTATTTGGGTGAATATTATCTAACTTTGGCTACTGGCTAATTTCAGTTTTCTTGAACCATGATTATTTCCTACATCATAATGAATACATAATCTTTGCACTGTGATTGAATTTGTTTGTAGGGCAGCAGGAAAAAACGCTAAGGCCCATACTCTGCTACATGGTAAAAACATAGACTGTAAAAAGTATGGACGTAATATCTGTGACGTCACCCATGTGTTTCTGAAGCACTGTTTTGAGGCTAATCTTCGGCGGGAGCCATGTTGCTGCTGTCGAGCAATTTTGAAGTAAGGAGGAGGGCTTTGAGCCTCCTAGCCAACAGCTACAGTGTTCCCGCCTGTCAATCAAGTCAGCTGTGCCTCTCATTGGAAGATTTGTAAATCTAAATTTCTTCGAAATTGCCACATTAGAAAACAATGTACCCCCGTACAGTGTGTGCCGAACAAGAAATGAGGTATCCAGACTACACTTGTCTTTTGTACCAGGCTGTAAACATGTTTATTTCTGCTGTAAATATCGTCTTTTTTGAATTGGTGTGTATGTGGTTTCCGCTACTTCCTTAGCCAGCCTCAAGCGGATCCTCGATGAACTGCAGTTTTCAGCACTTCTGAATTAGACTCATATTTTTAGACCGGAGGTTGCTGCTTGGTGAATATTAGTTAATTTTGGCTACTGGCTAATTTCAGTTTTCTTGAACCATGATTATTTCCTACATAGCAGGAAAAAACGCTAAGGCCCATACTCTGCTACATGGTAAAACATGAAACGTATTTTGACTTATGCAACAAGTGGGCAAGACATGACTGACTAGGTGACAGCTTGAAGTTAAGTATTCATGTCTTAATAATCCATACAGAACTATGATGTTTTAGCGTGTTACTAAAATACATTGAAACGTTTGTTGATGTAGCAAATATTATAGAGTTGTTAAGTGTTTATGGTTTCCATCCTGTAATGGGTTCCCAAACTTTTCAGGCTGGGACCCCCAAAATATAGCTGTCAGAGATTCATGACCCCCAATGTCCCTCGATGTAATTAAATGCTGCTTCATACTTATTTTAGCTAGTCTGCAGAAAAATAGCCTAGCTACATGTACATGTGGCTGTGTTTCCTCTGCTGTTGTGAATTAACCTGCTGCTACTGATGCTTTTGTTGATTTATTTCTAATGGGTAAATTATGCAATTTTAGATTACTTAAAACATTTTTTTTAATTCTAGAAGACTTCTCATGACCCCCCTTTAGTGACTCCCGACCCCCACTTTGGGAACCCCTTCTGTTACTGTATCTTGAGAGTTTTTAATTTCAAGTTCTTCAAATATAATAATTTTTCTCAACCACAATTATTGAACCGCTGTTTAATAATACTTTTCAGTGAAGCTGGTATTGATTGAAAATAAACAGCTTAGTAAATATGAATCATTTCCACAGGTGAGCTTACATTATCAAGTTGCCTTAGGTCAGTCGTGCCCCTGAAGCTTCAAGCTCGTTTGTGTTACATCAACTTTTTACCATTGTGTTTAGTAGTGTTATTCAGTAACACACAACAAAGGTGACCGCAGGAATCGAAAATAGCTCCACAAGTATTTTAACTTATAAAAGAGGATGTTTATTGTTAAGATTGATCAAGAAAGCATGTCTGAAAAGAACTTGCAGAGGACAAAGACAGATGCAATCAATATAATTTGCCTAAATGATCTGGACTTACTAGAGTAAAGGTGGTATTATCAAAAGTAAAGAAGCTTCCCTGTTAAAAAAAAATACTTTCTTTTTTTTTGCATACAAAATACAGTCTATAAGGAACTTGATTAATTTACAGTGAAATCAGCAAATTATTCCAGCACCCTTGCTTTTGTTTGCAATGTGACTTCCTTTTTCTTATACCACAAGATTTTGAAATAGCTAAATAATAAGGAACTCAGAGGATTGAACAAGAAAATCAAACTGCAGCTGGTGATAGTTTTTTTTTGCTTATGGAGCATTTTTCGTAACATCTGGAAGACAAAAAGCTGGCATCAGTTTCCGCTGTACAAAACATGAGAAGGATTGTTTTGGAGGAAGCTTGATTGCCTGACAACCATCAGATCAACCGTCCCCGCTGCTTCACGTTGCCTATCGCGCTGCTGCCGCTGGTGGTCAGCACTGAGCCCTGCTGCTGCTGCTGCTCTCCTTTAATGCAGCCGATCAACTTGTCAGGCATATTTATGCGATTCCCAGCGGCGATTACTGTCGAACATGTTTTGACTAATCACATCTACGAGTGGAAGAGAGAAAGAGACATGTTTCAGAGAGGCTCCTCTGCTTAAGCTGAGGTGTGATTTTTTTTTTCTCCCCTGAGGTTGAAAGCTGCAATTTCTCAGGCGTTTGTTATTGCACATGTTTATTGTGGTAATAGGGCAGAGCGAAATGACTGGGCTGCGTGTAATCTTGGTAAGCTTCCAGGCCTGATTCCCACATGTTTCTTAAATGAAGCTCAATCAGTGAGATCAGCTCAATCAGCAGGCTTGGGGGTGTGAAACCAGCAGTTGGTTGTGGCTGATGGCAAATGAGCTTGGTAAGAAGATGAGGGTATATTTTCACTTAGAGTGGTTTGGGTTGTGATGTGATGTGTGTTTAGTCAGGCTGTAATTGCTTGTGTGTGCTTATCCACACTTCCAGCTCCCATGATTTCCCAGATGGACATGGATCTCTGAAGGCCTGCACTCACCTGCTTTCTGAAACCTTTCATAACTTTTAATTTATCTCAGGTATTTTTTTCAAGGAGGGACAGGTGTTCATAATTTTAGATACACACATTGAAACAGTTTCTGCATTAACAAATAGCCGAGCTCTCAACTTTTTTGAGTTTTAAATCCAAAAGATTTGTCTTTAACAACAGAATGTCAATCCGGTTTATTATATCTTACTGAAAGAAGTTCAATTCCAAAAGAAGATAATGCATTGGTAAATGCTCATGGATTACATGTTTCTCAGCTAAACATGCAATCATGGGTTAATATCTGGATTACGATTTTCTGCAGGTTTTTGAAGGGGTCAAGCAATCTATTCATGGGTCTCATAAATACATGAAAGAAGTTAATATGGCCTAATCCATAGAGTTTTTCTGCACTCTGGCAACCTGAAAGTTGTTGTTATTAATATGTTGCAGCTGATCTATAAAGCTTGAATTACTGACAAATAAATCCTTAATGAAGCCATGAGTTTCAGCTCACATGCTCTTCATGTATGATTCACAAGAATTTTGATGATGTATTAAAAGTCTTTTAAATCTTTGGTGGAGTGTGAGACATTTGCTGCAGTAAGCGTCTTGAAAAAGGAACTGAATCCAAATCCCTTGTCTTTGTGCACATGTTTCAGATCACTTTTTTTGTGGGACCTTATAAGAACCCAATGAGAATAGAAACACAAGTTATTGATTCATAATATTTTATTTAAAAAATGTAAACAACAAATGTGTGGTATGGGTATGGGCTATGTAAATGCTTTATTCATTGACTGCTTTTTTTGTAAATAATTTAGATTTTGGATTAAAATAATTTTAAAAACATTTGTTAATATGCCCACCACATGTTATGTTGTGTTCTCTTTTAACTTCGCCTTCAATTTGGCTACTAAAAATTGAAAATATTTAGAATTTCTGTTTTGAATAGTATTTTAAAACACAAAAAAACCCCAAAACAAACAAAAACAACACAGCACTCAGTAACCGATTCTTTAAAAAAAATGTCTTTTTACGTCATGACGTAATCCGGTTACGTGGGTGGTGAACGAAGTATACTGTTGCAGCTGGAGTTTGATTGTTTGGTTACCAACAGTGTGACTGCATGCGTCATGTAAAGTCAACCTACATGAATCAACAACTTTTGAGGCTTGCAGTTACCACAAGTCTTGAGTCCGGTGTAATTCAAACACTAAGCGCACTCCTGTATCTTCTAATTAGCTGTGAGCGAACAATGTACCTGTTTACCTGTGAGGGAAAGCTGTTAGAGTTGGCGTCAGCTGCGGCCCAGTCCAACAACTAGGATGCAAGGATGTAGTGGAGGATTTCGTGACAAAGAATCACGAGGACGATAAAGAAGAGAGGCGTCTGAACGAGCTTCACTTTTGGTAAGTTTGCATTTCGAGCTGAATATAAATTACTTCTTGTGCTGACACTCGGGCTAACGAGAGACTTTCTGGTTGTGGTTGTTTACAACTGTTGCGCAATGACGCAGGATGACGCTGCTTTCCATACTCATACAGCTCTAGCTGTAGTTGTGTTTGTTTACAGTCTATGTTTTGCTTTTTAAGTCAACTGATACTTTTTGTGGTGATTTTGTCTGTTATTGTTTGTGGTTGTTGTGCGTGTGTTGAATGCATAGTTTGAATACAATGTAAACGGAAAGGCTCCAACATTTTAATTAGTTACTCATGATATACAGTCATTTTTTCTGCAATGACGTTGCAGACCACTAATGTACTAATATTAATAATGGATAATGTTAAAACTATATTTTTCTTTTGGAGGGGGGATTAATCTTTAACGAATGCTGTCACCAAACCAGCCCCTACACAACCATTAAAGTGACTAATGCAACTTACCAATTTCCATAAGCCATAAAGCTAACATCATCACACTATTAGTTTTGTTAGAACAACAGATTCAAACTCAAACACATGCTTTTAACTGCTTCATAATACTGAGAGGAACAGGAAAAAAGTGACATCTAAGATCGCAGCTCTGAAAGCTTTGTATTACTGCTTAATGATTATAACAGATGACACATGAATCAAAATAAATAGTGGATATCTGTCATGCAACTTATTAATTAATCCACATGCTGTCCCAACCCTACTGTTTTTCCTTTCCGTCCCTCACCTTCACAGAGCTCACCTCAGCTTTTTGCCACCCCTATTATATGCTTTGACCAGACATTGAATTCACAGTCATGTCATGTGAATTGACTGCATTTATTGAATACTAAATCTCTCTTAGCTTTGTGTGAGTTTGGACTGTTTGCACCTTGACATGAAACATTGGTGTTTTCTCCATCCCTTCCTTTTTCCCTTCCTGAGATTATCCCAGCACGACTGGAGCTGAGCGGGCGAGGGCGACCAGTATGGGTGAGCTGGTCTCAGCCCTGAATAATTCAGCCCGCTTATTTACATGTTCCTTACTTACTCAGAAGCAGCATCAGCCTGTCACACTGCTGTTAAACACACTCATGATTATGACTTCTTCCTCGCCCCTGGCAGTACCCAGTTGTATTAAATACTGGGAGATTGCTGTGAAAGCCAGTGTGTGTGTGAGAGTGTGAGTCCCTCGCTGTGTTTGTAAGACAGAGAGAAAGCGACTCAGAATATTAAAACTGTGTGTTTGTGAGTGTGAACTTGTGTGTGTTTATGACAGCATACGTTAGTGTGTGTGTGTGTGTGTTGTGCTCCCGCCATGCGCAGTGTCATTATGAGCTGCGTTACTTAAAGAAGATGGATGTCACAGAGTGTGTTGCCCTCTGGCTCGGGTATAGAGATATGACAGTCTGTTTATCATCAGAACCAGTTTATTGTTGCCTTTGCATAATGATCCTGTTCAGATGGATATTTTTATAATGTTTCCAGAGGCTTTGAGCTGTGTATTATGTCCTGCCTCAGTGTCTTACATGTGCATATTGTGCCTCTTATTGTTTCCTCTCTGCTTGTAATGTATTATAGGTACATTATATTAACAAGGTTTGTCTTGTGATAGCCAAATATGAGACACATTTGCTTATCAGAGGAGAAAACAGTAAACAAGTGCATAAACATGAACACAAATAGAGATATTGAAAAATGTATCCTGCCCCTGAAATGCCCTCAATTAAATGTTTCTCTTTATGTAAGAATAAACAGGTGGTCAGAGCTGAGTTAGAGCTGTTCTCATGTTGACACAATTCAAGCAGAGTGCATTAATGCTGCTTACATTTAGTCCAGACATTTGCTTGACTTTTTCCGAATCTGCTCTCACGCCCTAATGTCCGCCCTGCACACACACACGCACACACACACACAGAGACACACACACACAGACATCATGTTCAGACATGCTGCGTCTGTTTGTTCTTTATTTTTCATTCAGCCAGCGGCCAGGACCGAATTCCACAGAGGGAAACACACCAAAACAAAGGCAATAGGGTATTAAACTAACAAAAGAAGAACTTTTTCTGCCCAGCTCGGCAGCCAACTTTCCTTTTTTTGTTTGAATGCATCAGAATATCTATTTGTTCTTTGTAAATAAACAGGCGAAAATGAAGTCAAAAGAATTACCAATCTGTTTTCATCATGGAGCTTGAATTGAATTATTCCCCGAATGATCCGAGTGTTTCAGACACAAATATTTTCTTTGGATGTGCCTGAGGGAAGTGCACACTGTAGAGAAAAAACAAAACGGGGCGCCATCTATTTCCTACATTCCAGAGTCTGTTACTGTTTCACAGCGTGTGTGAGTGTGTGTGTTCAAGGAAGAGGTAGTTTGAAAGACTGTGTGTTTTTGTACATTATGTTATATTTGAGTTTGTGCAAATCCACATGCCTCTCTTTATGTCATCCAGATGTAAATGTGCGTGCAGGCAGGTGTTTATTCCTGTTTGTGCATTTGTTTGTGCGCAGTAAGATGTTAATGTGCTACACTGACAGTGTCACCTTAAAATGATGTTAACACTTTTCTAAACGGTTTTGACGAAGATGTTCAGAAGGAAGCGTAATTGCTGTAAGGGTCGTCTTCACAGCAAATGTTATTATAAAACATGCAGTGCGGAGTTTTTGTGCAATGCAGGAGACACTTTGTGATGCTTTGACTCAAAGTGTCCTCTGTGTCCTATGCGTATGCTTATGCAACAAAAACACTTTGATGAAGGTTAGATGTTAATTTAGTCCTGCTTCAAGCCACTTCTGACTTTTTTCCTATTGAAACCATGACATGAACCTTTTTAACCTCTATATAGAACTACAAGTACTTATGTGCAACTGTAAATAAGAGAAACTGGATATCGGGGGGAAATAAATGAAAAGAAACAAGAGACACATTCAGTATGTTGCCAGCGCACAGATAATGTTGAATATATTATTTCTGTTAGGTCTGTGGAACTTATTCACTATTAAGCCCTGGGACTTCACCAGAAAATATCAGACTCCAACATTAGTTTAGTGCGGCCAGATGCCAACAACAATGCAGGAGGCAGACCTTACATGAACTCAGCTGAGCTTATTTTCTACAGTAGGTTCACACCTCCTCCGCAGCGACAGCATCATTCACACCCACCATGTTGTTGGGTCTTCTTCCTGTCGCCAAATGTGCAAGACTGTCAGAGCAGGTTGCTATTGTCTCTTTTCCTTTTCTGATATTGTTCTTCTCTCTTCGGATTACTTATTCTGGATAAAAAGGTTGAAAATGTGAAGTTTAGCTACCAGTACATGACAGACCACAAACCTAACCTTAATCTACTCCTGAAGACTTCATAGATACACCTTACTATATAGTTTTTTTTAATACCAAAGTTGGCATTTCTTTCTTACCAAAGATTTCATATTTGCAGAATAGAATTTCTGCATCCTATTAAGGTAACTTGTGCAATTTGTAGTGCAGCAGTTTGCAAGCGTCCACCCGAACGTGTAGACTTTTATCCATTTTAATCCAACTCTGGTCCTAAAAAACTGAAGCCAATGCTAAAGTGCAAAACAAACAAAGTTTAGGAATCCCTATAAACACCCGTTTTTGCAGCAGTCTTTATCTCAGTTGCTCACCCCTTTATTCAAACCCACTGCAAGAGGATGGATTTTTAAAAACTCTTTCATTTTAAAGATATTAAGACTAACCCAGGACTTCCACCAGATCCATATCCGGTCCATCTCAAATCCGCTGTGGTCCGGCTCCGTGCTCTCTCATCCCTCAACACCCAACTGTTGCATTTTCAGAACGCAGCACGGAGCAGGACCACCGAACAGCTGGAGTCATGTGACCGAAGTTTTCCCCGTAATAATTACTGCATTAATGAATATCCAGCCCCTCTCCTCATCCATGCTGTCTTTATTGTCCTCTGAAATCCTCTGACCTGTTGACTCCAGACCTGGCTCTGCTCATCATGACGGTTTGTTGTTGTAGTTCAGTGAAAAACAATCTGAGGATAAAACAGTGTTTATTCTGAGCATCAACTGGATGTTTTAATTTGTTTTGGTGCCTGACTTCGTGTCCCGCTTTATCTAAATCTGTTGAAGTGTGTGCTTCGTGCTCTGGCATCCGGCAAAAATTGAAGTCTTCTGTATTGGACCGGGGTTGGCTCCGACCTGCCTGATCAGATACGCAGCCGGAATGCAATGGAGTGGATCCAGTGGGAGTTAACACATTGACTAGAATAGAAACCTATCAGATCCGGTGCTGTGATGGATCGGAGATGGACCGGACATGGATCCGGTGGAACTTGGAGTTCATAGATTTGCATAATTAGGGGTGGGATTGATTTCACTTACAGGTGGATACAATGTAGCTGTTTGCGAGGAGTCGTACAGCTCACTTCAGCTCCTCCTCTTTGCCTGTGTCTAGGTTGACCCAAAGTTAGGTTGAGTCAGCATTTCCAATATGATGATCACAATCAGTCGGCTTCAGCACAGCTCTTCATTAACCAGTGGGTGCTGTCACAGAGACTACGTCCATTTTTTATACAGTCTACGTTCCAAGCCCCCACAAAATAAATGGTAATGCAGATGGACAGAAACTCCTCCAACCAAACAATAAGCAACATCCTGCATAAAATAAAAAAGCCCTTCAGATTGTGTTGTTTAAACCAGGTCCCTGCACATCTCTTTGAACCAGGATTTGGAGATGGAGTACCAAATTTGATTGACATTGAAAATTAACGATTGGTTAAGCATTCCCACTTCCTGCAGGGATTTTTGCACAATGTGGAAACTTCACAAACTTTAAACATCTTCCTCTTTTTAGGAGGAAGTGTCTCTTTTCAGTTTTCACTCAACTAACACCACAGCTTTATATGTTTCCATAGAAACAATTTCGCCCTTAGCCATGGATAGACAACCGGTCCCTCTCAACATTCTCTAGGCTCCAACTCCATGTCATCTAACACTGCTTACACATTCCTGTCTGCATGTGTGCAATTTTTAAGTGTGCACGGTACTTTTCACTACAACAACTTTTTTATTTTTTAGTGACAAGTTGACCCTTGAACTTTTTTCTGTGAGAGGACATATGTTTTGTATGGGTGTGTCAGGTTTAAACACTTAATTCCCTCTCTCCTGACATGAGGGATTTGTGTCCGTGGGCGTGGGTCTATAGGGAATTGGATTAGCTCATGTTGCAGGGCTGTTGTTAATGATTAAGGGTTTATTTAAAATGCTGCGCAGAACCACTGTCTGCTGCTCACTGCCCGCTGAACATGTATTGATTTGTGGGGATTACTCTGGCTCTGAAGCTGATGGCTTACAAAGAACACTGAATTCAAATAATCTGTGAGAAAAAAAGTAAATCAGGTAAAACATTATTGTTGAAACAAAAAATGTAATTAAAGATGTTCTGCCCGCCACACACTTAAAGACTCTGAACCAATAAGAAGATTTAGGTCTGACACACTCTCCCCCATCTCCCCAATACATTTTAGTCAAAAGGTTTTGCATGTACTGGGTATCTGTCTGACTCTTTATTTGCTAGATTCTTCTTGAGATGCTTCTGGTAGGAAATAAGAAGAAAAACCATCAATGGAGCAGAAACAGAAGTGGATTTGGCCACAGCTACTCGTATGTGTGTCAGTTAGAGGTATTCCAAAGCTACTCATTTCTCAGTCCTTTAAATGGAAATTTTAATTCAGACTAGCTGACTAGTCCAAGGGAAAGAAAAAACTCAGAAAACAGTCAAAACTGAGCACAATTTATTTAACATGGTTAAACACAAGATCACTGAGTCTGAGGGTAAACAAGGTTTATTCGACACTACTAGAATTTGGCCCTCCTTGCAGGTTAACGTCCACATGTCTGTGGATGTACAACCCCATCTCCATTTCTAAATAGAATACTGCCAAACAGCACTGCTACTAGATGCTACCATGCTTGTTTACATCTGTATAGTGCATTAGCATTCTAGCATTATGGCAGTTGCCACTAAGCTACATCTACACCAAAGCTCTGGCTATTGACGGGTGGCTGGGCTACAGCTTAGACACAACTCATGACTGTCACCCTGAGCCTAAAATAATAAAAGCTTTTGTATCCAACTAGTAATTCTGGTGGCGACCACGTGGGTGATGACAATTAGACAACATGTAGTCAACTAAATGTGTGCTTCCCTAGTGTTCATGTTTGTGGTCTATGTTGTGATTTTGACTGTAACTTTAACCTATGTTGTACCAGATGTTCTCTGTGGTCAGATCAGCTTGGGGTCCTGCACCTGCTAGTGACATTACACAATATTACTGGCTGTGTGATTGTATGATGCATGAGGCAAAACTACAATCTTCAAAAAATATTTTAACATTGTTGATAAAACAATAAAAAAAAAACCTTAAATAGATTGGAAAAGTGATCAAGAGGACTGGAGAACCAAAAAACTCAATCATAACTTTTATTCTGACTTAGGCCAATCGTTATATTCTTTAATGTGAATGCAGAACACAATGGATCCCAACTTTGGTTAAGGAAATGCCTTGTGATCGGTTGAGAATAATATTGCACTCAATATCAATTTTCCCTGTCAACATTTGCCTTGGGAAATTTAGCTGCTACAATGGCGGAGGACTCAAATAACCAAAGCTCTTTGTTTGAGTGGAGTGCAATCTGATCTAGCTGCTGCTCCAGTTCTTGGAAGACAACGGACGGCTAATGGAAGCAGCGTAACCTCACACTGTCCCACCCTCTGTCCTCCCTCTTTTTCTTCCTCTGTCTTTTCTCTTCTGCCACTTTATTCTCCCCCTCTATCTCTCTGTATCCCTCCTCTTACCCTTCCTTTCTGTCTTTGTAAACCACATTGGCATAAAGTTCTCACAGAGAGAAATCCACACTATCCTCTGGCGCTCACTTATCTCCTTTGAAATAAATGGACAATAATTACTGGGCTGTTGGTGGTTTTTCACCTCAGAGTCTCCTGTCGTCTGTTTCAGCTGTTTCCTCTGAGCCTCAATTACACATTATTGGCATGACTGATTGGCAAATATAGTGTTATTCCAAAGATAGCCTTCAGCATTGTGTCTCTTCCATGGGCAGATTGTAGATTGTAACCAAAGGTCCATTTCAGTCATTCAGTGGACCTGCCAAAGTGTCTTCTCTGGACATAAAAACAAACATCTCCCTCTCTGCCGTATCAGGGATTCAGGGTAGCAATAATCACTGCCAAGATGAAGCACCTTAATTTTGGGGGGTTTCCAAAGTGTTCATGCCAGTGGAGAATGAGTTTAATCCATGTAGGAAGAGTTCATCACAACCATGAAAGCAAGACTTACTTTGACATATTTAGTAATACAGCTGCTCTCTTGCCTGAAGTAAGACACATTTCTCATGTCCACAGGTTCAGCAAAGATCCATAGAGTTAGACATTTCTGCAGAGGGTTATTCTGTCAGTGGGTGATGGGTTGTTTCGGGGGCTGGTTGAAGCTCTGACATCTGACATTTGCAAGATTTCCTCTAACGAACTTCTTTTTTAGTTACATTGATAGAGAATCAAACTCAAATAACTTACAATAATGAAGTACACATTGCTGAGAGGACAAGAGACAAAAGGAATATTGTAGGTTTTTCTTTTCATCTTAGTAGCGTTCAACAAGAGAATAATGTTAAACACAGTCGACTCATCATTAACAGTTTGGTAAGAAGTTGATACCACTGTCATGTCTCCCCAAATTCTGCTGGTCTTCCAAAACAGTGCTGTAGAAAATCTGGTGTTTGTACAGCGCCCTGTCTCTGTACATGGGAAACCTCAAAGTGGCTCAGTGTGCGCCACGCATAAGTTGCCTGTGGACACAAAGATAGCTTTCCAATATTTATGATGTTTGCTCGATAAGCAGAAGATTTGAGTATTGCTGCCTTGGTGGTGTGTCATTTCTGCATTGTGTTTTTGCAGCAGCTACTGTTTAAAAAAAAAAATGACATTGTATCTAAAGTCAGTAATAGAAGAACTACTAGATTTGATGTTGTTCCTCTGCACGTTACAGTTGTATTGATATCATAATTGTGAAGGGTTTTACGGCTATGCTTTTATCAATGATTGAAAGGAAAACTTATTTCATTTAATTAATGTCAAGTACTTCCTGCATAAATGCCGAATTTAACATTGTAGAAGATTTAAAGTGTCATCCTACACATGGTGGTCTGATGATGCTGGTTACACAGAGAAGTTGCCTTACAGCAGGTTTTTCCAAACTTTTTAAACCGCATCCCCTGAAATAACAGTGCCAGATATTGGAGACCCCCATTGTCCTGATGCCGTTAAATGTTACTCAAAGCTACATGCAAGAACTACTAGGGATGGGCATTTCAAGCCAAAATACTATTCGATACTCATTGGCATCTATTTAACGATTATTCAAATAATCACCCCCCCACACACTCACACACCCATTCAGAGAGATTCGGAAAAAATCGCTGCGACTGTCCCAAATGTTTTCTTCTTCTTTTGCTACTTAATGCAGTTAGCATTCTTCTTCTTCTGTTTGCTAATGCGGTTAGCAAACAGCTTTAAGAGGCTCTGTAGTCACCGTCTGGCAGGAATACCGTATTACAACCAGTCACCTGTAAAAACGATGAAAATTATACTTTTAGAATGAGAAAATATTAGAACTAACTCTTCATGTTTTACAAACTGAACGAATATTCGAAAATCATTGCCCATCCTTAAGAACTAGTAGGTGAAATTACCTCAGGGGTCATGTGGCAAAAAAGTAAAGAAGACAATTGATGATGTTTTTTTATTTTCATTTGTTTTATCTAAAAGTTTTGTATTTATTTTTACAACAGTGGATACAATATGCAATTCCAGATCATTCTAAATGTGTATTGATCTTTCAAAAGGCATCACGCGACCCCCCCGGAGGTTCCGGCCCCACGCTTTGGGAACCACTGCCTGACAGAATTCTGAATTATCAGATTTACACATACTAGAGAGCTTCACTTTCTATATTTTAATACAGTTGGAAACTTTTTTTTTTGTCGATGCACCATAAACTTTTGCCTTTTTCAATATCACCCCCAGCTCTTGAATACAGTTATTGATATGTCAAACTGTTAACATGACCTGACTGCAGCTGATTAGCTTACTAGTATTATGAACTCTCTTGCTCTCGGCCCCAGTCACTGCTTGTCAATCATTTTTATACTTATGCATGTCTGAGCTTCTGAATAACATCAAGGCTCAACTTTCTAACTGATTGCATGTTTCACTGGTCCACTTGGGCCAGTCACAATACTGTCTGAAGAGATCATGTTGCCAATGAGATCATGTCACAAACTTTCACATCATTTTCCTGTGATATTGAAGTTGTGTCATTGGTTCTTGTCATCTTGTTAATTGCTGCTACAGCATCACCGTTTCATAAACACTAGCGCTCGCGTGTGTCATAGCTGCAAACAGCTTCACTGCTCACTCACACAAGCGTTCTCACTACACTCAAGGTGTACACTCAGTCATCGACTGTAGCACGGATCTTCTATCAAGCTGGTCTGTTTTTAAAACCTCTGGTTCGGAAAAAAAGTCAACATGGAAAGTGAAGAAAATATCAGAAGAGTCGAGACAGTTTTCACTTTTTCATCTTCAGCAGCGTTTTATCTGATGCATTGCACTTATTAGGAAACAGCACCATGCACCACTACATCAGCATAATACTGTGGTTGCAGATGAAAGTAACAAATTCAGCCTAGTCCTCTTTGCGGCTTTGGCAGGTTGGACTCCCGGCCTCGACCATTTGCTGCACTCTCTGCTTCCCGTATTTCCTGTCTCTCTTCAGCTGTCCTACGCATTAAAGGCTAAAGTGTGCAAAAATATAACTATAAAAGTGACAAATTGAGCAAGTGTTGTCCTTAGAGAATGTGTGTCTCATGAAAACACCTGTTGATGCTGACATAGGCCAAGTAAGCAATGGGCAGTACCAGAAATCAACATAGGTCGCCACCTCACACTTATTTATGCAGGAAAAAACTTCACGAATGGATGAGGCTTTATATTTAACACACAGCCTTGAGAGTGGTATCGATTTTTTTCTTAACATCAAATTATTCCTTCATGCTTTAGAAGTCTGAGCTTCATCAGCAAAAAAGCATCCCAAAATTAAAAATGTCTGATTATATCTCTTCAACTCAGTTGTCTCAGAGTCATTTTGAAGAAGTGGTGGAAGTGACTAAATGTTCAGAGCGACGTCTCATCCATCAGCAATTTTCAAGCTTCAGCAAACCGAGTTTTATGAAGCGATTGGAACAAATGCAGCTTGAAAAGTAAACTAACATTCATCAAGCTTAAAATTCTCTGCACACTTGAGGAAATAGTTACCGGTTAAATACTTGATTTAGAGTTATAGGCTGAAACATGCCAAGACACTGGTGTGCACCTTTTAAGATGTTATGATAAGAGGTTTAAGTCAGCCTTTTTTTAAAGTAAGTTGGTTGATGTAATCCTGATCACATTTTAGTGGATGGGGAGGAAAAACTGTAGCATACATTCATCCGCCCTGTAACAGTTTATTAGTACGTTTCAGTTTCTGCACTTTGTCAGATGGACGGAGAAGATTAGACCGACCCCATAATGGCTATTGAATGATGGAAGCCAGGGCTCAGAGCTCCACCCTCCCATCCCGTCCCATCCCCCCTCCCTCTCCTCCCCCCTGCTGGCTCTTCTGCCTCCTAAGTATAAGCAGATTAAAGTTAATGATCTAAAGTGAATTAGATATTTAATCATCTTATCATCTTAGTGTAGTCAGGTCATAACTGCGCTGATCTGAAATCCCGTCTGTTTGACGGCGCACAGCAGAAGCACAATAAGCTAAATTCAGAGGTCAGCCTGTAGCCTCCGGTAGGTTCCACTAAATCAATTTGGAGATTGAGAAATTAAATTCAACCACTGTGGGTTTTTTTAAGGACGCTCAGCTTTTGATGCGAAATCTGTGATTGAGGACAAGAAGTAATGGAATAGTTCTGGCCCCAAAAGATGAAAAACACCCTGAGGGACGCCTCCATTGATTCATCTAATTTCCGGCCTCCTCTTTAAAGCGCTCTCTTCATCCGCCCCTTTGCTACACTCTCTGTCACCCTCCATCTGAACTTTCACTGATTGAGGTGCGAACACTTTGCTTTTGCACACTTGGGTTCCCCTCTCACACTTGTACACACTCTTTTCCTCTCAATTTGTACCTCCTTGAGGTCTCCCTCTTCTCAACGATGTTAAGGTGCCCTCTTTAGTCCTGTCTCTCCATCTTAATTTCCCTCCATCGCTTCTTTTTCTCCATCGATACATTTCTGAATCTGCTCAGCTTCTCTCCACTTCACATCCTCTCAGCACAGAAACATAAACACCTGCATGGGGGTTGTTTTCATGCATATCTCTGTGTGAGTCTTTCCGTCTCTGCTCTGGATCTCATGCGTGTATTCTTACTGCTTAGAAATAACTCAGTGCAGGAGTTATTGAAAGCCTTGTGAATAGAAACAGGAATGCTGCATTGTTTTCAGATGTGACTCATGTCAGCAATTCACTGTGACCGTCTGCCTCGCACTGCTCAAGGTTCACAGCCAGACGGTTCTGATGATGTATTTAAAGGGAGAGAAGTAGACACAGACAGACAGAAACAGGATGAATTGCAGGAGTAAGATGGAAGAAGGAGCAGGAAAGGAGCAGTGATATCACTGCAATGAGATAATGGCTGTTGGTCTGCGAACACAGTTGGCTCCTGTGAGTTTTCAAAGAGAAACGCTCTGTTTCAAGAGCATCTGAGGCCTCCCGCGCAGCCTTGTGACTATGGAAGATCACCAAAAACACAAACATCAAAAGGCTGCAGCTTGTCTGCCAGACGCAGAAACAGCATGTGTGTCTGCCTGTGTGTGTGTGCGTGCACCTAAAGCTGAGCCTACACCTCTATTTTGTGAGGTGCAGGCAGATTGTCAACCCAATTTTTAAGGCACACGTATGAATAAACAAAAAAAGGAAAACGCACACTTCCACAGAGGTGAATTTCCACACATTCATGTACAGTGGAGGCTGTATCCTGCTGCTACGCCTTGTGAAATTGTCTAAATGTCACGTTACTGAAGCAGCCACACACGCCTTTCCTCAACAGAGAGTCAGATAAAAGCTGGAGAAAAAAAGATCTGAAAAAAAGTTGTTTAGGAGAAAGGAAGGATAGCTGCAGGAGGTAGGAATTCACACACACAAAAAAGAGGAGTATCTGCAGCAGGCTGTCTTCGTCTGCATTATTTGCCATAATTCATCTTTTTGTAGTTTTTGTCACCTGCAGTCTTCACCTTATCTCCTCTACCCACTCCACAGGAGGAGATAAGTATGTTTCAGTGGAATGTTATAATTCACCATATCCTTTTTGTTTATATAGAATATAATGACAAGAGGAGGGGCTCAAATGTTGTTTTAATTTACTGGTTCCACAACTGTTTTGTGCCTGTGCGATCATATTATTAAAAAATAATATGTGCTATTGCATAAAACAGCATGAAGCAAGACTTTTTCATTATGAAAGCAATAAGAGAATCATCAAAACTGTGGTTTCCCTGTAGATTGAGTAAATGAACCACTTTATTGCCACAGGGTAGACTTCATTTAGACTCTATTAGGCTTCTGTTTACTCTGGTGCAGGATGAAATACATGGTCAAAGGCCAGGGGCCTGATTCATGTGGCGGCTGTTTGATTCATCGTTCGTGGGTCACATCCAAATTTTCTTAAATTTGAAATGTCATTTGGTGA
This sequence comes from Notolabrus celidotus, assembly GCF_009762535.1. Lineage (NCBI taxonomy): Eukaryota > Metazoa > Chordata > Actinopteri > Labriformes > Labridae > Notolabrus > Notolabrus celidotus. Next base: position 6,673,191 of record NC_048293.1, on the reverse strand, counting down.
GAAGTAAATCAGTCTGTGGGAAGTACCAGGTGTGAAGTTAGAAATGGAGAAATGCACATTACTCAGGGCTAATGTCAACACTTAAGACTAGATCTGGAGAGTAAAGAAACCCAGCTTACAGCTGGATTTTCAAAAGTATCTGAAGTTGCATGATGTAAAAAAAAAAAAATCCCCATTTTTGTTCACTGCAAAAACTGGAGAGCAAACAAAGAAATAATTCAGATCACGACAGCACACTACATCCTATCCACTCATCCATTTCAGCTGTTTGTAGCAGCCCATCCCCCTACAGACCGTGGGCAGGATGCTACACCTGGCAGCCGACAGAAGTTTTGTTTTGGTCTGTGGTTTAAATCAAACCTCATCCTTTATCTTCTTCACACATGTAGTTTAAGTTGCAACAACTGCACCAGTGACAACCTGGGTTCATCAGTCCACTGCTTGCACTTCCAATTGCAAGTACAACAGAGTCCTGTTCCTCCCTTTGGAATCAGAAATAATGGAGTTTCTATTTATCCTTGTTTGTTTTTATTGACAAATTGAAGTCAGAGAACAGAAGAAAAACATGAAAAAAGAAACCCAAAGCACCCTTTTAAGTACTTAGTTGCTTCATGGTGAAAAGTAGCCATTTTTCCTCATGTTGAAGCTCATCCTTCAATGTTCAGTCAAAGAGTTAATTAGCCATGATGGATGTCCCTTTGTCAATAAGAGGCCTAGTAGCAATCAAGTGACAGTCAAACACACATCGACCACAAGGAGAACAAACAGGTGATCCATCACTCAGCCAGATGTGTGAGTTTTAACAGTTTTTGAAGCAGCATTGTCACATTTTAACTGTCTGAAGGATTTCTGTTGTGTTTGATGAGCCCTCTGCTGCTTTAAGAGATGTTCTCGGCCGAGTGTTGGGACTGATGGTGCAGTGAGGAGGATGAGTGGATGGACGCTGCAGTGGGGGAGTCTTTCATTACTCTGCACATGTGTTGGAGTTTTATGAAGCCCACTGTTCAGCTGTGGAAATCCACTCTTGAAGTGGTGACAGTTTCTGGCAGTAATCGAACAAATATGCTCAGCCTCTGCTTGCATTTAGAATTTGATGATTTGAAATTCTACAGAGTTTTTTCCTCTGCTGGATTTTTTCTCCAGACCATGGACTGTTATTTTTTTGAAGTGGTAAATTTATGCCCTCTTGTTTCTTCCTTATTCCAGCATTGTGCTCTAGCAAACGTTCCTCCTTTCCTCCTCTCTTTCTCTCTCTCTGCCTCTTGCTCCCTCCCTCTCTCTGTCTGCGCTGTATGGATGAGTAGTTAGATCATTAGTATGCCATTAGCTCTGATCATTGATTCCTCCTGCAGATCTCCCCCTCCTCTCCCAGTTCGCTGACACGGAATTCTGAGGAGATCCGTGAACTTTATCACCTTCAGCGTTCCGGTTTCCTCCTCAGAATTCCCACTGGATCAGCACTTTCCTCCCCTCCAGACCTTTTCTAATTATCCCGTTCCTGCCTTTCAATAAATAATTACAATAAAGGTCATCAATCAAAACGGAAACATTGATAACTGAAGTGAAAGTCCAATATCCCCTTGGCACGGCGGTGCCGCTGTCATAAATACAATGACGGACTGCGTGTGTTGGTGTGTGTGCGCGTGCATCAATGGTGAGTGTGTTTGTAGCTGCAAATAATTTTCACATAAATCATGAGCTGTGAGATAGATGAAAAGGAGCAGTGAATGCAGTGCACACATGGGCTGCTGTGATTAAGCTTTGTCTGTTTGTGTGTGCAGGCATGTGTGTGTGTGGTGCTCAGATGAGAAAGGCGACAAAAGTAAACAAAATATGATCAAACACTACAGTTTGACCGGGAATTAAGCTGAGGCTAAGCCCACACACATTGCACACTAAGTAGCCACACTGCATTTTGATTAGCACACACACAGACACACACACCTGGATATGCTAATGTGAATCTGCTGCTAGAGAGCCGTGGGGAAGTCTCTTTGGTGCCAGTGATTGGTTGCTATCTGTCTCGCCTGGAGGAACGGCGAGGCAGCCAGGCCTCCCGCCAGGCTCAGCCCAAAGAGGAGCTCTGATAACGGGGTAAAAATGTGAGCCAGAGCGGCGTCAGCCTGGAGGAACCGCCGCCTCGGGCCTCCTCTGAACTGAAGCTGCAGAATAAATGAGTTTCTGTGCCTGGCAGCTCAGTGGAACTCAACACTGTTACACGCTGATGAACTGCACACTCACACACTCGCACATTCTCATATGCAAGAATGCACGCACACATAAACACAGGCTAATCTGCACTTGCTCTCACCCATGCGTGCACCTGGTCAGCCACTTACAGAGGGAAATTAGAGAATCAGAGAGGAACATTGTCTGTTAAAAGAGTAAACAACCTCGCTAGTTGTGTTTGAACGTGGGAGCCCAAATGCATTCATTATCCTGTTGCTTATGGAGGCATTGTGCCGTGCATGTCAACACTCTGCCACCCCCGTACACTCATCATAATGCAAAGCCAATCACACATGCACACACACACACACACACACAGACACACATGCACTCTGAGCTTCAATGACTCCAAACTGAGGAAATGACTTCCATTGGACTCTAAAATATTCTCATCCTTTTCTTTTGCCTCCCCTCACATCACTTCCCTCCCTCTCCACCTGTCTCCTTCGCTCCCATCTAATTGGTCCAAATACATGCCGGCGGTGCCACAAACAGCACTAGATTAGTTTTCATCAAAACACAATTGCACCTGAGTTCGACCTGCAAATGTGCTGAACACACAAAGATAAAGTGGCTAGGCTTTTTAGAGGTGTCAGAGCGCAGAGATGACAGTTAGGAAGAGTCAGAATTGCTGAAAAGGAGATTTTTTTTTGTTTGGTAGAAAAACAGGTTTGTATTAGGGAGAGGTAATGGGTAGAGCCAGGCGTGCGTGTCTACAGGAGAGCGAGAGGGTTTCTCAGGCGTCGTTGAAGAGACAGAGTGTGAAACAGCTTGCTAGGCATGTCTAAAGATAGAGAGAAGAGCTGGGAGGGACGGGGGAGAGAAGGTTGGCAGCGGGTGGTTAACCAGTCGATAACGCTGCATTCTAAACAGGTGAAAAATGCGTCACACATCTGATCCTCCGACCTGATGATGGCTTTTCATCATCAGCCGCTGATGTAGACGTTATTCATTCTAAAGCTCACCTGGTGGCTGCTGCTGCCATCCATCCTGATGCCTTAATACTGCTGTGTTTTGTTTTTTTATTTGTGCCTGTTTGGGTCTGGGTTTATTTTTACTCTTGTGTCATGCATCCTCGGCTAATAAGACACCAAAGGCTGATGTAAACCTGGGCAGGACTGCAGTATACACAGAATATTATTAACACCAAGAATACCAATTCACCTGACAAATATTACCAGATGCACAACAAAATTTGCTAATCACAAAACTTTCAGATATAAGAAAACAAAATTTTTGTTACTGTATTTTGTACATATGTCCATATACTTCTCTGGAATACCCAATTAGTGTATTTACAATCATTTTTTTCTATTGGATAAAGTAGTTTAAAATCACTATAATATTTAATTCACTTGTTCTCATCCTTTCTAATTAACTTCATACTTTTAATTTTAGGAACTTCAACAGACTACTACAGAATACTAGTCCTTAATCAAACATTGCACTTTGGGTTAGATAATGCAGCTGGGTAAAATGACAGCATATGAAGTCACCATCATGCAGGCTATATTATTGTTCATATCCCTTCATGTTAGGGATGGTCAGTTCAAGATAGAAATACTATTCGATTGGCACTGCTAACTAACCAGCAACTGGCACTTACTGTATGATTTCTTATGTTATTTGGAATGTTATTATGTGATCATGGAAGTAATAATAATAATAGTTTTATTTATAGAGTAGAGCTTTACAAGCTTAAAAACAGTTGCAGATTTCAAGAACAGTGACACACCATAAAACAAACAAAGACACAACACCATAAGAAACAACAGCAGTAAACAACAGTTAACAGGTGGGTCTTAAGCCTCGCTTTGAATACATCAACCCAACATGCTAATCTAATGTCAACAGAAAGACTGTTCCATAGAGTGGGTGACCGGAAAGAAAAGACCCGCTCACGAATAATCTTCTTTCGGATTTTAGGGACACTTAGGAGGCCAGTCCCCTGAGAACAAAGGGTCCGAGCAGGCACATATGGGTCCAACAGGTCAGTTAGATAGGAGGGTGCAGTGCCATTTACAATTTTAAAAGTCAACAGCAACACTCTAACATCTGCTCTTGCATGAACAGGCAACAAAGTCTTTTGTTAATGACAAAAGGCGAACAGCTTTCAGATGCCCTACAACCACTGCCTGACGGCTGTGTCACATTATAACCAGGTGCTGGTAACACAATTGAAAAAACAATTTTAAGATGAGATAATGGTCACATTAATGATTGATTTGTTTTATTGTTTAACAACTATTTGAACTTTCAAAAATCATGACTCATCCCTAATTCATGTCTTTTAATGTGTATGTCTTAAGAAACACAATGAACACTTTCCTACTTTGCGTCTGCAAAGCTTTTTATGTTTAACATCCTGCATTGTACATTCTTTTTGTAGTTTCTTTCTTCACTTCTGTTATTACATTTCATTGTGTAAGTTATCATCACTCTGCTCTGCAGTTTGCAGAAATATGCTTGTGTGGAAACATCAGATAAAAACAGTAAACATGTACTATAAAAAAATCTCATGGGGTCACTCGGAAGCCTTCAACATTCACTTATAATATGGGTGTGATGATTTGAACAGCATCTTTAAATCTGTTTCAGTTGCTGCCAAAACAACAGCTGATTAAATAAACAGAGCAAGGCATCATTTGGTTTATGTATCAAGCAAGATTACCGGACAGAGCTTCTAAAGATCCACACCGTCAACAGATTTGTTTTTGAAGTGGCTAATGTGATTGATTTGTGGCACTCAGCGATTTTCTCCTCTAAAATAATGATAACATCCGCAAGCTGTCTAGACCCACTGTAAAAGTTGCCTACTTTTTGTTACAGCAAGAAAAAAAAAAGATTTTTGGGTTGTAAAATGTTTATTGTTATATCCAATGTTTATAGTTAAGCTTACAATCAGTTCTTAAAGAGGAACATACTGATTCAGACAGTAAAGTTGTGGTTGGGAGTTGAACCAGTGACTGCTGTGATGGGGCACAAGCTTAAGCCACTGGGCCAACAGTTGATATGAAAACACTGTCATTGAGTAGATATGAACTAAAGATAAGGATAATGCTAGGTTTTTCTTTGTCAGAGGACTTCATTTATTGATTGCTGTCTGGATTAGAATTATAGCAAATATAGCAAAACATGCTTCTACAATTAAAAAAAAAAACCTACTATGGCTTTAACATAAGACTAAAATCTGATTATAAACTCACACAACAAAGCAGTGTTCCCTTACAGCGGGGGTGTCCAAACTTTTTTCAAAGAGGGCCACATTTGATGTTGTCAGAGTACCTCAGGGGCCAGTGGCTCCAACTGAGACTTAGGAATCTTAAAAGTTATATATGTGATGTCTATTCAATAACAATTATTTTACATTTTTTCTCAATAAATCAGTAACTAGGTAGTCCTCAGTTCTCCACAAGCCACGTATACATTAGCAAACTTTATCTTCTTCTGGAGGAAAATGGTCGGGCAATGTGGGAAAAATATTGTCTCATTATTTTTCTATGGCAGGATCACGATCTGGATTTCATCACACTTCTTTTTCATGTTGTTTCTTAGACTTTTCTGACCAGCAGACAACATTTAAGAACAAAACAAATATTTTCCTGCGTTCTGAACAATTTTTATGCACCAAATTTTGCCTTTTCTGCACAATTTCATAATTTTGATCTTGTCTTGTGTCCTCTTTTGTGTCTTCTGAACTTTTAGTGTTCATAAATAACATTTTCACATCATGATGAAAACATTAATTTGAAAACCTGTCAGCTTTAAGAGTTCTTGTGTTTCTTCTTTATTGCCATCTTGCAGAATTCCCAGAGCTTTGGCTTTATACAAGTAGTCCATATGAAGCTGTTTGAGACGTTTCTGGATTGACTTTAGTTTTGTGTGTGCGCTTGAAGGAAACTGCAAATGTACAGTTGATTCAGAATGTGATTAATTTCTGTGATATAAACAACGCAATTTAAGATGTAAGCTTGGGGGCCATAAATAAATGGACCTTGGGCCGTGATTGGCCCCCGGGCCGTACTTTGGACACCCCTGCCTTACAGCATGGCGAATGTTAGAAAACAAGAAAGATATTGGAGGATAACAAGATGATGATTATCAACTTTTTCATCATAATTGATTAATAAATTTGTCAAATGGCATAATAGCAAAACACTCTGATACCATAGGTTTGAATGTGTTGTTTATCCATACTACTTACAAATCATATGAATTGATCAAATACTAAGTCTTCGTTTGATGTCAAAAAGAGGAATATATTCTACTTTTTTATTAACCTCTTTCTCACCTTCTCGAACCACTGACACTTTGGGGACTTATTAGGTACACTTAATTTCAGTCTGTCCTGACTTCCTCTAACCAACCTTCCTGCAGCAAGGTAGAGGGAACAGAAGGCGGTATCACTGCTTAACAACCATCACACTAAATGAATGGCTTCTGCGTGTGTGCATGCATGTGTGGTCTTTGTGTGTTTATGTGTGTATGGCGGTCTCATTAAACAAGGTCTAGGCGCACTGAGTGTTTACAGACGATTATACTCAGACGTCAACACTGATTGGAATAGAGAGATAATTGCTCCAAACACGAGAGGGGGAAAGCTCGCTCTCCCAATCTTTCACACACACAAACACACACGCACACACACACACGTTTGTCATATCGTATTCACGAGACTCGGTCATGTTCTTCTCCATCCTCATCTCTTATACACCTCTGCAACTCAACCCTCCTTTTCCCTGTCTTCCTCCCACCTTCCAAATCTCCAGGGAATGACTAACACCTGTCACCATCTCTCCAAGCTGTGTAAGATAATTAATCACACATTGCAGCAAAATGTCACTACATCTACATGTGCTCACCACACACACACACATACAGACACACACACAAACACACACAGAGCAGGTGTTCTTGTGCAGAGAGGAAATAACTCAATAGCCGTGATGTACAAACCATCCTTTAAATATGACTGAGTCATTCTCAGCCTGCAGACTGCACCGAGTGTGTAAATGCACTCTATTGTAAACTCGTGAATTACTTTCCCATAATGCACTCTGTCAGCCTGACCTTGGCAAAGAGAGTCTGTCCGACACCCTATAAAACAGGCTGTAATGCTGGCCCTGTCACAAATGCAACACAACGCACACACACACCCCACAAGAGTGGGGTGTGTATTTGGGAGCAAAGGAGCAAGTAGAGGATGAAAGAAGGAAGAGTGTAAAGAGTGAAGACTAAAGGCTCGGTCACACCAGAGGGTGTTGCAACAGAATTTAGATGAAAACACTTGGGGTCTTGGGGTTTGTAGTTTGCTTCTTTAAAAAGTGTTCCATCTTTGTGTGAAGTAACATCGGCTGCATCCAAATGTCTGTGGATAAACTCATCATACAATGAGTTTCCGAGGATAGAAAGTAAGAGTAGTCAGGTCTTTGCAAACACTGGGTTCACCGCCTGCTTGCTCTCAGAAATGATGCAGATTTAGGGCACGCTTGTACCTTTACAATCAAGGTAGCTAGTCCAATTTACATACAGTCTATGAGACTCAGCTCTAATGGACTCCAGTCATATGTACTGCAACATTTACGATCATGTCACATCTGCTCAGGTGCATAGATCTATGAACCAGGAATAGACAAGCCTGAAGACCGCAAAATAAAATATTCTTTTCTGTGTCAAGATTTGGTTGAGGTTGATTTGATTGTATGTCACATACGAGTCATATGTTATTGAAGTTATTGTTTGTGCTGTTATTGTATGTGTTAACACAATTCAAAAGCTGTATTCACACATGCACAGAAATCCTGAGACCTTCTCTTAACCCTCTGGATGGGCTGCATGTATGAACACACAACACCTGAAATTTTCATCCTGAGTTTTTCCTGCTTGCCCACTAGAAGAATATCTGCATGAAGTTGGGGTTAGCTGATGTGAGCATGAAACAGGAAATATTCCACCTATAGCAAGTGGAAGTGATTATATTTACTATCATGGGACTAGTGCAAATGTGGAGGGGGGGTTACTTAACAGGACAAATAAAGGAACTGTCTGTGAGGAACTGATTGGGACTTTCACTTGCAGAAGCAGGGTGTCTAAAACACCAGGCAACTCTATTGTTGGTGTACTTGAGTGTTAAAAGCTCCAGTCAGGTTATCCTCAGGATCAGGTTATTTAATAGATTTATTGAAAAGCAATAAAAGCTCTCCTGAACAAGGTCGCTAACTTGAAGTTAGCAAGGAGCAGTACTTTACCTTGTTTTCAGTGTGAGATATCCTGCCAAATGTGTCAAAGATGTGTCTTCTATTATGGTCGATGTGGAAGTGCCTTTACTTTGATTGATTGATGCATATTTTTATCCCTGAAGGATTCCGGTGTGGCCGGGCTTTCACAGCAAAGTAGTCTGCTTTCAGACAGTTTTATGAGATGCTGTTTTTATCAGCATTTTTATAATGTCCTGCTTAAATCTCTCCTTCTCTGTGATCGTATTATTTACCTCTGCCTGCATCTTTCACCCTCTCTCAACTTCCTATCTTTCTTTTTCTGTCCTCCCCATTCTTTGCATTTTTTATGCGTTGCTCCTTCTGTCGGTTGTTTGATTAATATTGATTTAGCTGTAATAGTTGGGCAACAGGGACCCCACATTTCAATAACTTCTAATTACGAGCACACACACACACTCTCATGAGCACACAAGCTTCAGTAAATCTAATTGCAAGTTCCACTCATAACGTCCCTGAGTCCCGGCCCACAAATTACAACAGCAATCTGACATTGTCAATAAATATGGGTGCCATTCTGCCCCGCTGAATTCCTGTGAAACGAAACATGCAAATAAATATTGTTTGACATTTTCTTTGATCCGCCTTCCTTCCTCCTTTTTTCCTTTTTTCCCTCTCTGTTTTTCCCTTCCTTCCTCCTCACATCCTCCCATCCTCTACCCTCCTCCTCCTCCTCCTCTCTCTCATCCTGGCCCTCTGTCCCGACTTTGTTTCAGCTGTTGAATCAGCATCAATCACTGCGAAATCTAATTTGTCAAACCTCAATCTAGCAGGGCCCTCAACCCCGTGCTGCTGTCTGTTTGTCTGGAGCCCCCACAAATGAGATGTGTGATAAGGCAACAGAGGGAGTTCTGCCGGGAATAGAAGAAAAAAAAGACTTTTGCACTTTGAAGTCGGAGCAGATCAAAAACAAAAGAGGGCTCTTTGTGGTACAAAGGCAGCATTTCTCCCCTTCATCCATCTTTCCCTTCTTCATGCACCTTTTTCTTTGCAACCAGTCTGCCACTCTGTGAGTTGTCACAAATCGCACACAGGCCCCAAACTGCCTCACCTATCTAACTATCAGCAGGGCGGAGATCTGGCTGTGTGTGTGTGCTTGTGTGTGTGTCTTTGTATGTAAGCATGTATTTGTGCTATTCCCCTGAGTGCTCTGTGGCAGTAGGTGCAATTTGTGGTGTCTCTACATTGGTACACAGCTAATAAAGATACCCTATTTGTCTATTTGTCTTCTCATTTCTGGCTCGTTTGCTTTTAGTTGCATCTTGGAGGCAATCTTCTCCCCCCATTATTTTAAAACACCTAGGCTCCTTCCTGTCACTTTGATTTTTGCAACACATTCGCACCCGTCAAGTCTGGAAAGACATCGTCACTGTCAGGGCTGATGTTAGGGACGTACAGTACAGCCTGTGTCCCCATCAGCACCACAGCCACCCTTCATCACAACCCTCGCCCACCCTCCCCTCCACTAGTCCCATGTTCCCGACATGGGAGTCATTTGTCTTCTCCGTGTCCGCTGCGATGATGTGGGATAACGTTGGGGGCCAGTGGAGCAGACAGGGGAGTATTGGAATATCGATCCTCCACTGCTCGCCCTGTCCTCCTGCCGGAGTTTTTTTTTTTCTGCCTGTGTGATAAAGCGGCTGGTGCTGATGGGGTTTGGCTCCATACATTGTTTCTTATACCTTGTGTGTATATGTGTGTTTGTGTGTGTGTGAGAGAGAGAGAGCAATTTATTTGTGGCAGGGAGTAGTTTGTGGCTGTATAGGGGTGTTCATGTTCCGGTTAGCCCTGCTACCTCACCATTCATACCCAGTTCATTCCCTGCAGTGTTTGTTTACTCTGTACACTAATGACTGCGAGTCAATCAGATGCATGTTACAGAATGAAAACAAGAGATTATACAGTCATACTAAAACATGGAAACAAATACAGGACTCACATAAACAGGTTGATAAAATATAGCTGACTGCAGCTTTGGGAATAATGCTGGAAGAATTGCTTTTGATAACATGGATATTATTTAAAAAAAAAGACAATATTTCAAGTACGATAATAACAATGTACTCATCTAGTGCATGTTATTTTTCTGTGATGTACTGCTGTGGAGTTTGTTTGTTTTTATAGTTTTTGGTTGTTTAAGATCTGTCTTTTTTTAATTGATTGTGTTGTCTGCTTTTAGATCTTCCTGCCTAGATGATGATGTAAATTAGTTTGTACACAAGTGGCAACCTCTGGTCTCTAAATATGAAGCCCATACGGAAGTGTTATGAACTGCAGTTCAATGAGCGTCCACTTGAGGCTGACTGTAGAAACACCAGAAGCCACATACACACCAATTCAAAAAAGTTCAGAAGTTATTAACATTACGAGTTTTGCCCATTTAAGGACATGACTGACTGACCTGACAGGCGGGAACACTGTAGCTGTTGGCTAAGAGGCTCAAACTCCGCCTCTTTACCTCACACTAGCTGGACAGCAGTTTGGTTGACTTCAGCATTTCAAATATCACTCTCGCCGACGATTGGCTTCAAAACATCACTGAGGAACAGATGGGTGACATCACAGATACTACGTCCATAATTTCTACAGACTATGCTTTTAAAGCTAACTCAGGCTAAACAGTTGTGTTCTACATGGTAGAATAAAACTGATAAACTAAAAGTAAACTATAAATCAATGCTTCTCTGGTTCTTTTTTCAATTGGAGCTGAAATATACAGACATTATTCAAAATAAAGTCTCCTCTAAGATGTCCTGCATTAATATTGCAGTGTTTTTTTCCAAATCCTACATTGTGAGCATCTTATTCACATACTTTCTTGTACACTGCCTGTGTCTAACTCTACACAAATTATGCATGAAGTGTCTGAACAAGTGGTACGAGCTGTTACCCTCTGGTCAAAGGTTTCAGCTCCCCTCTGAACAACCAATTGAGCGTGCCAATTCTTAATCTCGGAAAAAAAACAGCCTGTACTTTGACAAGAGCAATGTTCTACTGACACTGAAAAATATTCATCCTCTTTATGTGCTGGATTTATCAGTGGAGTTATCTAGGTCCCGTCACAAAAGCAGGACCGACTGAGTGATAAAAGCCAGTTGTTGTGTATCATCTGAAAGCAAGTATTATTCTTTGCGTGCAGCCTCTGTTTTGATATTCCTGTTATCTGGTCAGTACTGCTTACTTTGGCACAAATAGAGCCAGCTCCTCCCGAATGACTCCTGCTTTTATGTAGCTCAACGCACCTGCATGGAAAGAGAAACCTGGGAAACAAAAACACATGCATGTTTTGGAAAAGTCAACACATGATAGGTGAGAAGGGGTGATAAACATCTGTGTGCAGATAATTTAGTAGGTCTTTGAGTGGGTTTTTAAGCTTAAAGGGGAGCTCCAGTTGAATGTGTGGGTGAAAGTTGAGTCTGAAGACTAAGTTGGAAGAAGGAAAAAAAAATCGGTGTTCAGAAAAATAAATAACTTTCAAGACTTCTATAGCCTGCTTCTCAATTTAAATGAAGGCTAGAGGCTTAAAGGTGACATATCACGCTTTTTTCATCAATATATATTGGTCTAAGAGGTCCCCAAAACATGTATTTAAAGTTTATGCTCAAAAAAACACTTTGAAATCAGATTTTGACATGCCTGAAAATCCCTCTTCTTCAGTCCTCATCAGAACACTCTGTTTTCCCTCTGACCACGCCCCCTCCGGAAGTGGATGTGCCTCGGCTCTCCAGCACGTTGATCTAATGTTTACATGTTGGCTGAATATACACGGCTGCTCAGAGATCGCGTTACTTCAACCCTCTGAATCTGATCCAGAATCTGATCTTGACGGAGAGGCGCCTGTAGCAGGACCTTTCTGAAGGATTGGTCATAGATTTAGTGTTTCTTGTTGTTTTATTTATCAGTATGTAGACGTGTGTCTTGGTACACAGCTACGAACATGTAGCTATGTGGCTATGCTAACTAGCGCTAGCACTTATCCATGATAAATAAAAATCATCCACTAGATCTTCAAATCTGCAGACGTGGGGAGTAAAACCGACCTCTGCCAGAAAGGCAGCAGGACCTTTTATGAAGGATTGGTCACAGATTCTGTGTTTCTTGTTGTTTTATTTGTCAGTATGTCGACGTGTGTCTTGGTACACAGCTACAGCTACAGCTACAGCTATGAACATGTAGCTATGTGGCTATGCTAATTAGCGCTAGCACTTATCCATGACAAATAAAAATCATCCACTAGATCTTCAAATCTGCAGACGTGGGGAGTAAAACCGACCACTGCCAGAAAGGCAGCGGGACCTTTTCTGAAGGATTGGTCACAGATTTAGTGTTTCTTGTTGTTTTATTTGTCAGTATGTAGATGTGTGTCTTGCTACACAGCTACAGCTACGACATGTAGCTATGTAGCTATGCTAACTAGCGCTAGAACTTATCCATGATAAATAAAAATCATCCACTAGATCTTCAAATCTGCAGACGTGGGGAGCAAAAACCGACCTTTGTGTTTATTAAGACAGCCTACAACTAGCATGCCTCCCTCCTAAGCACCTTGTTAGCACACATTTGTGCAGGTAATGAAAAACGGAGGAGGGATTCAGTATTATTTTATACAGTCTATGGGCTGAACAAGCTCCGAGCTCTGACTCCGTGACAGACCGGATATTGTTGTTACGTAACAAAAACACGGAAGTCTGAAACGGCTTGTTTCACACACATTTACAGAAAGGTGTAGAAATCAAAACAGGGGCAGAATGGATTTTTTTCATTCTCGGGGGGTTTGTAGACATGCCAGGGACACATATTTCAGGTAAAGAACCATTAAAAAGTCAATTTTGCATGATGTCACCTTTAAGGCAACATCAGCCAATAAATCTATGATGGAACTTTCATTGGTTGTGTTGACTTGTGGGTAACGGGGACACAATGTTTTGACCTGAAAGTAGAAAGTTTAGAATAAAAACACTTTCTTTACTTTTGTTGAACCATCTCTGTTGTTTTATATTATTACTTCTTTAAGACTCAACAGTGTGAGTCTGAAGATGTAACAGGAGTTTAAATGCAATACTTCAAACCGTGGAGTACTTTTTTGAGTGGGACATTTTCTCAACCCATCAAGGAACTCATTTTAAAAACATAAGGCACCAAATTTGGATAGTTAGTAGTTAAGACTGCAAAGCAACAACATATATAAGCAGCTCAAAATGTATTTATACATTTAAAACAGAAGTCAAAAATAGCAAAAACTACAAACACAACTGAAACTCAGCAATGCTATTATAGAGGACAAACTGGGATGATTTTAAAAAATGACATAAAAGTAATACTGAAAAATCCCACAAAAGAAATCTGGAAAGCAAGAAGGTAAGATGTGTTTTGAGACGAGATTTCTAAACAGAAAGTTTAATGGTAAGCCCAACAACAGGGTAAACTTGTATTGGTTTTGGGGTCTACAACTGCTAAATCTCATCCGTGTTTCAGCCTGGATTCTAGGTCAACCCATAAACTGCATAAAAATGGACCGCACAGCAGCTCCCCAAAAGTAAAGTCAAAACATTTAGAGCTCCCTCTGGTGGATCGCTGCTGTATAGGTTATAATGTCCTCCATTTTAACAGATGGAACATGGGTCAAACTAGAAAATTAAAATGCATGTCAAATACACTTCTTGCAGACAAACTCTTTGTAGTTAAGTTGGTTCTTATCATGTCAATTTATGTGTGAGTGTTCATTTTTTGGAGATGTTTAGTCACATTGCATAAAAGAGAGGATGTGATATCATATGACTGCTGGATTTTTAACAGGTTCTAACATCAATTTTAACTTCTGTTATTTTTTTAACAGAATTAACGGATGAGATGTTGTCAAAGCTAACGTCTTTATTAACAGTTAATGGAATTAAAGTTAGAATTATCTGGGCCTCCTGTGTTGTAGTTAGTAGAAGATATGTGATGCAAATCCACTAGCCAGGTGGCTTCTGCTTATTGCTTGGCACCAAAATACAACATCGGTGCAGTATGTCTGCACCCATCATGGCAGTATTTTGGCTTTGCTGTTGTACAATAGAGGGGCATTGTCCATATTTACATGCAATCAATGGGACAACCAGAAACAGCTGTTCAGTGAAGCTGCAAGATTTAAATGAATGACATTTTAAAGATCAGAGGAAAAAGGTTCCAGCCAGACCACACAGTGATTTGTAGTAAAACAATCAAATCTGCAGCATTCAAGACCAAAATAAAAACATAAAGATGCCAAAATGAAGAATTATATATGCAGGCCCTCACTTAAACACACACACAAGATGAAAATCACTAAGAAGCAGGTGCTCAATCTTAAGGTTCATTGACACACAAATACAAACGTCTATACAGTATAGGGGCTGATTGTGATCTGTGACCGCATGTTGAAGGAGTCCTTTTTAACACACCTGCACATCAAGAACAAAGCAGTAATTCACATCTGTTCGCACCTCCACCCCATACAGCTGAGATGCTGCATATCATTTTATAGAGCCTGTGCCACTTCAAACACACACACACACACACACACACACACACACACACACACACACACACACACACACACACACACACACACACACGCACAGCCGACCAATCCACTCCTCAACACCACCCAAAGTAATTTGTCATGTTCATGATAAATTATACCCTCTCCAGTTCATAGCCTACAGAGGATAGAGAGAGAGAGAGGGAGGCAGTGGGAGCAAGGGAGAGAGAGGGAGAGAAAGGGAGAGAGGAAGTGGGAGTTATTTACAGCTGTCATTTATGTTTGAAGATAAGAGCAAAAAAATGAAACATGACAAAATATGGAAATTTGAGAGGTGTTTGTGCGTCGTTTGGGTCCCTCAGCATGGCGTATGAAGCTGTGGGTGGTACACCGTGGGTCATTTACAGGGTGGGTACACTTGACAATTGAATTTGTCCTTGCAGCTCTCAAGTGAATCAAACCTTGAATAAAAAATGCCAACAAGCACAGTCTGGCTAAAAGGTCAGCTCACTCGCATTAGATTAAAAACCCACACCTTCTTTACTTCTGTTTTTATGAGTTCTTTGTTTTGTGTTATTTTCTCTGTTTTAAACCTATCTTTTTTTGTGACTTCTGTCTTCATCTCATTATTATGTAAAGTTGTGGTTACATTATTGACAAGTTACATGAAACACTCAATAGTTAGTTGTCAGCCAATTTCCAAACCTGTTTATCATCCCCCACTTCTTGGGTTGGGTACCATTGGGTACCAGTGTGAGACTAGAAGGAAGCGGTCATCCAGGCGAGAGTGTCTTCATGTTTCAGTCCAAGGAGAATCCTCTTCTCAAGTTTCACTGTAGTTAACAAACACAGGTATCCAACACAAACGCAATTTAACATTTATTTATTTTAAACACGATTCCTTTTATGGACAAGGATTTGCATAGGCCACTGTAAAGGGCTAGATACTGCCGTAGTCCTGTGTTGTCTTGGCAGTACGGTGCCAATGCAGCTGACACAATCGATCGATTCTGATTCTGACTCCAGTTCTTATTGATTCCAGTTCTTGTCTCATCCAGTTCTTATCGATTCTTGCTTCTGATTCCTTTATTTTTGGAGTCTAAAAGAAAAACAAATAGTTAAATAATATACAACATACTTGTGTTTGGTGTTAGCTTTTCTGCTTGCTGTTTCTGAAGTACTAAGATGACACATCAAAACATCAAACCAGCCTGAAATCTTTGGATGTTCCTAGAATAACCAGATATCAATAATGCATTTTGCATATCTAATGCTGGTGACTCAAGTGGCAAAGGGTTGTAACCCTTTCACCACAAATCTTGTCACAGCATGGTGAAATTCCTCCACTTTTCCTTGTTCATCATGCCCTTCATTGCTAAAGTGAATGGAGGTTCTGCACTTGAGGGTCTCTTCAAAGGAACCAAGAGCGGACAGGTGCCTCAAGAGCTCATATCTAACAAAATTATATTTTAAATATTTGCAGACTTGAATCCTTTACCTCAATATAAATGTGAATGTGAGCTCAACTGTGCTTTGTACCTGAGTGTGACGAGGCAGCTGCAACTGCTAGTGCTGGCTGGGGCATTTTTGAGTACAGGAGACCGCAGCACATCAAATACATTCCCTCAAATTCACGCCGTGTTGAAGCAAATGCTGTGTCATATTGGATGTGCTTTCCCTCTTGCATGAAATGTTTGTGCCACATGTGTTTCACTTTCATTGTCATTATCTTTTTTCGTGAAGCTTAGCCAAACTTTGGACAGCTTGCTTTGGTCCACCATGATCCTCTTCTTACAACTTTGTTGATGTACTGTTAAAAATAGCATCATGTTACAGAAACACAGCAGGTCCTGGCAGTTAACTTAAAACTTATCTGGATTGCAAAATTCTCACTGAGGTTTAGTCCTGAAATATTTATGTTGCTGTTAAGAACTGAAAAGCCAAACCAAAACTCATGTGCCTTATTAGATCCACGAGTCCCAGAAATGTGATGCCGGTTCTGGTTCTTGATACCAAAACCTGCCTACATCTTATATTTTCCAGCAATTCAAAGAGGTCTTTCTTTGCCATGCTGTGCGTATTGGTAGCTGTTGTCATATGTCAGCTTTATGTCCTTCTGCTTGGTTGTAGAGATGGGGAGACTATAGATACTTTACAGCTTATGAGCCTTTGAATTGGATTGCATTTAAGTACAGCTTTAATGTGAACATGTATTGACTCTGAGACTCAGATAGTTTGAACCTAGATGCCAACTCAGGGACAGAGAGGTTGAGATAAAAGTTGATGTTTACAAGAGTAAAAAAAAACAGGCCAGGGTCAGTACCAGGTTGGCTGGTAAAAGCTGCGCAAACTCATCCAGGAGGGGATTCATCAATGTGAGGGTCAAGCAGGAGGTTAGAAAGCTGCAAGGCTAAAGGAAGTACACAATAGACAATCTTGCAAGAAGTGCTTGGAGTTAGGTTGGCATGTATACTGCAAGACTATTGAAGGAAGTTGGACAGAGATGAGCAGGTGTATTGGCAGGAAAAGGGGTTGTTGCAAACAAGGAATTCTGAATGACTGGAGTGAAGAAGTTGGCACAGACATTGTAGGAAGAATACAAGGAGCTGGCTGAAATTGGTTATGCAAGGGTTGCATACTCTTCATGATAATACTGAACTGTAGCTGCTTCATTTTGGTGAGACATCTATGGTCACTTGGTTGAAGGCCTCTCTGTATTTCAAGTGGCAAGTACAAAAGAACAGAGCTTCCATAAAAGAAGAGTTTCTACAGTTGTTGTTAAAACCTGGATGCTGAAATGAATGCCATGTCACGAAGTGGCCTAGGTCCATAAGTCTGACATGGCATGACATGACAATGACGATGAATGATATGGCTAATGACAGTTGAAAACAAAACTTCTTTAACTGGCCTGTTTCTTCAACTGGTTTCACTAAAGTTTATGACTTATAGAAACTTAAAATACAGCATCTATGTATAACACCACCCAAATGGACCACTCCGTCTCGTGGTACAACAATATTTTTTTGTTTGTTTACTAGTTTATGTTGTGCAGAGGTCTGGCAATACATTATAAAGATAGCTGTAGCTGAGTGTGTATAATGTGTTGTAAATCATGCTCCTATACCAATAACATCGACTGTGGACTTATATTAATGATAAACCCAAAAGATGTCCAGACTTAGATGTCCTATCATATGTGTGCAAACGGTGAAAAAGATTAACCAAACTATGGAAGAGGACCCAAATGCAGACTGCTTCAGTGGAGCTTGTGTAGTGGGTTTGACTTAATTATTTTAAATAGTGAGAACATCCTATGGTGGCCTGTGGTGAGGGACGCAATCGTCAAAACCATGACAGTCATCCAAAACTAGTCTTACGTGGAGCAGGAAAGAATCAAAAATCCAAAGAGGCAAGGTCCACAAAGCAAGGCCAAAGAAAATCAAAAACAGGAATTAATTAACGCTAGGAACGAGCTGGAACACAAGACACATTGCCACAGGGGAAGAGAATCTATCTCTGTCTAAATCTAGAGGATGCAGCCTATGAAGGTAGCCAGCTACGAGGAATGTGTCTGTTGTAACCTTTGTGACCAAAAAGGCTGAACTGAAATGAGACGGTCTGGTTAACAGAGGATTTTGGTTTATTACACCAGCTGTTCCTGCCCTGACTCTTGCGTCATGTAGTGCCACTCCTGTTGCCTAGCATTAAGAAGCTAGCAAGCTCACATAAATCACAGCACATAACTTATCCCATCATTCTTAAGATAATTTCCAGTTTCAGGGCCTTTTTGTTTTTCTCAAACATTTGTATCTATTCGATTGAGTTAAAACCAAATACTTAGAGTTTTTAAATCAACCCCTGAAGTGTCTGCAGTCTTAATTGAAAAGGTTCACAATGAATCGCAGGATAAGCTTATGTGCCTTTTTTGGCCCAGCATACCCCGATGTCCCTGATGCATTCTTTTGGGCTCTGGATAAGGGAGTTTTTGTTGCCAGATGTTGCTGCATATAAAGGAGCCTCCACAATGGCAGAACCTTCTACGTGCTTACGTGCTGCCATGACGCAATTGGTCTTGAAATGCATCCTTCAAAAGATGCAGCCTCTTAATTGGGACACATGGCGCTTACTTAACACGGGGTGTGATGCTGATGCATAATCGGTGACTCTTATCGGGGCGCAGGCAACCACAGGGGGCCGGAAGTGAAGTAAAAGAAATGAGTTTAAAATCAAAATAAAAGACAATCTGCAAATGTCATGTAAAAAGGGAAACACAACCTCGCAGGCTGGTAAAATAAAAACAAATCATCCCCATGGTTACCACAGATTAGGCACACAGGAAATGTTTGACTGTGTTTCTTAAAAAAGACACCCGAAAATGTTGCTGTCTGTGTTTGGAATTCTGACAGTGAGCCTGTTTGCTGATCAATGTAACAAAAAACACAAGGTAAACATCACATGGCCGTTCACTACTTGAAAAACCAACCATGTATGACGAGGCCAATGAAATCCTTAAACAGCATCAGTGGAGCTGTTGCAGGATGGAGGGATAGTGCATATATTCGAAGTAGTCTTATGTGTGTTTATGGAGGCTGGATGCCCACAGGACCAGCGTGAGGCATGGATGGAGACACGGCCAGGGGAGAACTCATCTGTTCCCTGGCTCTTAGCTGTTCCAACTCATAATGCCTCCATCCCCTGGGTGGTATTGCTTCTATAATGGCCTGCAACTATGCAGCACTGAAAAACAACCTTGCTAATTCTCACTCACACCATGAGGGAGAGACCTGTGGAGGGAAACATGGGGAGACGGATAAGGGGAGGAATAAAAACCCTTTGCTCGTATTCCCAAGTCTGACAGCCCTCGTTTGTATTCAGGTAAGTTGGCTTTACCAGGAAAAGCTGATAACTCCTTGACACAAGGTCACACATTATATGCCATAAAAGAATACAGGTATATATGGTCCACGCACAAACACGCACATTCACACACGCACAGGTTGACAGGTCAACAGAATTATGTAAACCACTTCGTCTCATCTTCATAATCGCCCGAGGGCTTGGAGCAGTCAGGGTCACTGACACGATTATCCTATTATATTAGATAAAATAAAGGAGATGGAGAGAGGCAGAGCGAGAGGGGAGACAGGCAAGAGAGAGAGAGAGAGAATATTAAAAAGGCTCAGACATGCAGGAGCGTCTCCAGGTACAGTAAGAAGGATGTGTCGGAAATACAATGGATTCCTCTGTGGCTGCTCAGAAATTCAAACTCGGGAACAGCTGTGTGCGACTGTGTGTATGTTTTGTGTGCAAAGGTGTGTCTGAGGAGAAAAAAGAGGCAGAAACAGAGCGATGGGATGAGTCATGGGGAGTGACAGAGAGAGGGGGGATTTCAGGGTGAACTTTGAGTGTACATCTCATATATTTTCATCTGGCCTCAGGGAGAGCCCAGACTCACTCTCTGCTTCACTGTCAGCCATGACACACTCCACTGATTGGCTTTGTTCACCACTCTGTGTATGTGTGTGTGTGTGAGCCTGTTCGTACGCATTCGCAGGTGATGCATGTGTTGACATTTGTGAGTTGATCTGGCACTGATGTATCTTTTTTTGCATTTAGCACAAGTGACTCCTCGACTTTGGGTTTCGATACAAAGGAGTGTTTTACGAGCAGCAGTTGTTTATTCACAAACTAACGCAAACTTTTTCTTTTCAACATGCACACAAACCTCCAATCTCTGACTTCTGCTGTGAAACAATTTCAGACTTCAAGCTTGCACACAATGTTTCAGGTAATTGTAATCCAAGCAGGACTAGTTTTCTCCCAGACGTATTTGCCAAAGCACATTATTAGCACATAAACGTATTATGTTCAAGACTGCGTTCTCCTGCAGATTGTAAACCCCGGCAATAACGTGTAAGGAGTATCTAACAGTTGTGCAGCGTGTATGGAATGAGCTCAAATCTCCCTGGAAGCAATTTGAGGCAAATAAAAACAGCGGAATAGAATTAGAGGAGAAGGAGGAGAGGTCTGATGAAGGTCACACCTCTGATTTGAAGCTTGGAGCCTCACGTCAGATTTATCGAGTGTGTATTATTGGAAGCTTTCACTGTTGTCCTTAGAATATTTTGTGTTTGTCCCTCTGCTCCTCTTCAACAAAGGGTTTCTTTTTGGTTGTACGTGCGACTCAAATGAAGGCAGAATATGAAAAAGGGAGAGGAAATTACAAAGTGTGCCAGGTATCAGGCATGTTTCCCCAACTCTGGAGAGCATTTAGTCGTTTCAGGAGAAAACAGTGTTTAATTTAAAGTGACAGTTTGAAGATTAAAAGCATTTATGCGACATATCTTGCCTTTTTTACCCTTTAGATATTTCTATGATAGAAATGGGAAACAGAAGAATAAATCATCTCTCTTATGAATCATTGCATTTGGTTCTAGCTCAGTAAGAATAAATTCAGCTGGGATATAAAGGAAAGGAGGTCACATTCAAAACCTAACATGACAGCACCACATTTATTTTGGAAACCTCCTGAGCCACATGAAAAAAAACACACGCTGGAGTCTCCTTCTAATTTTTTTTACAGTATAATGCCACCAAAACACATTTTGGAGGCATAATGCTCAGGCACAGAAAATGAGCAAACAACAAAGGAGGCAAACCTGGTTTATCACCTGCCTCGCTGTGCTCTGTAATGGAATGCTATTCAAATCCCCAGCTCCCCTGAATACTCTGCTACATGGCTGCCATCCAAAACAAAAACCTCCTTCACTGTACCCTTGACGCTACAACCCTTAATGGTCCTTTTTGATGACGAGGCGGAGAACAGAAAACACCCCAGCAGTCAGATCTCC
This sequence comes from Notolabrus celidotus, assembly GCF_009762535.1. Taxonomy (NCBI): domain Eukaryota; kingdom Metazoa; phylum Chordata; class Actinopteri; order Labriformes; family Labridae; genus Notolabrus; species Notolabrus celidotus. Next base: position 6,651,331 of record NC_048293.1, on the reverse strand, counting down.
TGACCGACGATGGCTTCTGACGTGGGGTGTTTGCTCAAGGGCAGCAGGTAAAGGGGGGACAAGGCTTTGAAATGCAGCCCACTGTGTCGTCGCATGTCGGACACATGCTGCAGCGCATTAGAATCAGCATAGCTGTCACTCAGTCGGGCCCTGCACTCTGAGCCCACAGCATCAATTCAATCAAATGAGCTTTTTATGATGGCAGTGCCTCTGGAGGGAAGCCCTGAGCAGAGGAAACATGTCAGTCTAATGTCTGACACACACACACACACACACACACACACACACACACACACACACACACACACACACACACACACACACACACACACACACACACACACACACACACACACACACACACACACACACTATCTGACTGATCAAACAGCCACCCAGATAAGAACAGAGCGGAAGATTCAGTGAGTGTTTCTTTGTGGGTGAGTGAGCAAATCAGCATGGCAGTATACTCGTCCCGAGCCAGGAGTTGCTGCGTAAGAAGTTCAGCCATTGATTGATGATAATGAGTGCTGCTAAAGATCACATGATAGGGAGGGGGGGGGAAGAGAAGAGAGAGAGAACAGTGATGTGCTGGAGAAAAAGAAAGAGAAGTAAAAGTGAGAGGTGAAGTTGTTGGAGCAAAATCATGTCAGAGGCAATCTTAGTTGGACTTCATGTGGTGACATTAAATACCATTGGCTGACTTCTCTGGTTTTCTCAATAAAGCTTGTGGTTAGCCATAAATTACTTCCAGCCAAGTCGCTGCACTGTTTACTGTCCAATTAGCAACTTCAGGAGATCGTGGCAACATTTGCCCCCCAGATATGTCTGCAAAATAAATGCCGTCATTTCTTGGTTCATTATATTCCCCAGAGTCGCCTCTGTTTATCTGTTTCTGGTGAGGCTAAGTTCCACTGTTACACAGAGACTTCACTCTGCAGTTTCATTAAGGCGTGTTAACTTCTGTTTTACTCTCTATATGGACTGATTTTTTTCGATGTACTGTACATGACTGTCCCATGAAAAGTGATCAGTCAATACTATTGGCACTACAAACTACAAACAAATGGAATGCATAACAAGTATAATCTGTAAATAGAGACTACATATGTCAGAGAGGGAAAAGAGACAGTACACAGGGTAAAAAAGGATGAGAGGAGAAAGAGGGGAATAAAAAAATTCTGTGTTTTTTGCAAATAAATAAATAAATAACGGGCCATCTGGTGAGATGGAATTACATTAGCGATGCACATACAGCCCTCATGCTCCTGTCTCATCAAGACATAGAACAGGCAGAGATGGCTTGTGTGTGTATGTGTGTGCGTGTGAAATTGAGCTGCTGACCTTGAAATTTTCAGCAGCATTTAGACCCTCCCTTACACATATTGTGCATTGCTTTACACAAAAACTCTTATCTGGTCACAATACAGCAGGTGAGGTATCCATGCTCACAAATAGCTTGTTCAAACAGTCCAAAGAGACATTAAGAGGACTGGGGGTGGCTAATGTTTGCAACTATTACCACACACAAGAGCTCTCCCACATTCCCACTTACTCAATATTTCATGCATGAATAATCCAATACAAGCGAAAGTGCAATATTTCCACCAGGACCCCGACTAGATTAGCAGAAGGGGTTTGGTACTGTCCCACCCCCCAGGACTCCCAGGCTTCTCCCAGGAACACAGAGAGAAAGTAATCAGACACAAGGCACATCTTTCTTATCTGCGGCACACTCCTAACAAGCACATAATTGCTAATATCTTTGCTAAGCTTGAGAAGGAAGACCCTAGAGAACAGCTATGTATATACACCGTGATAGAGAGATGAGGACGGGTTGCTATAGGAACAAGGAAAGCTTAATGTGGTAATGCAGGGTGCAGGAGGGGAGGAGAGCGATGTCAGGAGAGGGAGAGGCTTGAGAGGTCCGTGGAACTTGAAACTACTTCACCTGTGTGTGGGAACTTTTTGAAATATTTATTTATTTAATGTAGAGTACAAAAACTGCAATTTACACTCATTGAGTACAATAATGAAACACAATAAGTGCTTGCTGTCCCTAGTGTACCAAGGGGTATATTATATTATTCTGATACAGAAGGAGGTTGGTTGAGAGTAGGGCCTGCAGGAAATGAGAAAAATATACGATGTGCAATAACATTGTTCAGGTGCAAGAAATAAACAAAGACTAAAGGGTGCATTATAAAACAGTTTATATCAACTGTCTTTCACATTTATTTGCATCATGTTTCTCCTGAATCCAAAATAAATCCTAAAGCTTTTTTTTTTTTGTCAGAAAATTGGCACCACTTAATCTGAGGGCAGCTGATAGCCAGTTTGAGCTTTATCCAGCTGCATCAAAATGGTATAAAAGCATGGCCATTATACTCTGGCCTCCATCCAACTAGTAAAATGTAACAATGTTGAGTGAAAAAGCATTGCTTGTTTACATCAAATAATTTGTTTATCATCACAAATTCAATGTTTGTGTGTTTTAAAGGGGGTGACTTTGGTAGCTTCATTAGCTTTGTGTGGACTTGACTTGGAAACTATTGTTTTATTACTCCGATAAACTACCAGTTCCCTCTTAATCCAGAGCAGCAAACTGTTTCTATACCACCTCACCAAACTTTACCAAAAACAATCCCATAATACAAATTACACTTGAACAAAAAAAAAAAAAGTACTACTTGAAATAATATTAAAAGGCTGTTTACGCAGCATTTTCGCCTTTATTGGACAGGAGAGCTGAGGAGAGACAGGAAATGTGGAGAGCAGAGAGCGGGGGAAGATATTCAAGGCCGGGAGTTGAACCTGCAACTGCTGCTACGAGGACTATAGCCTCTGTAGATAGGGCATGTGCTTAGACTGCTAGGCCAACGGCGCCCCAGAATATTTGCTATCAACCTTACTTTGACTTTCCCCTGCAGTGTTTCTGCATTAAATGATAAGTCTGTCGATTCTCTCCACCTTGCCGGAATGCTCTTGTTCAGAAGCCTTCAGCAGAATGGATGGATCCATACATTTTTGAACAATTTTTCATAACAAGTTAATTTATGTTGTTTTCCCCAAATCTCAGCTTCTTTTTCACATGATCTGGAGATAAGAGCTTGTTTTCTCGAGATAAAGGGATGATTTCCTGGCAATCCAGAAAAAAACGATGAGCTGGTCACTGTGATAGACTAGACAACAACATACTGTTTTACCATTGCCCTCACTAATGAGGTGAGTTTTACCAATTGCTTTTGCTCTTGCAACTCTTGAGACATGATGATCTGATGTTAAGGTCTTCAGAAGACAACTGAAATCAACTCATCTTGTAAAAATGGAATAAAGGAAATGCATGAATACATGTCGACTATAGGCAATCGTAGTTCTGAATACAGGGGTCTTTCACATTGATTTTCCTGCAGGAAATGGTGGTGATGAAGGTATCATAATGCTGTAAGGATGCTTCTCCTCAACCATAGAAGGCAGCGGTAAAGAGGAGATAAAGGACTGCAGTGTGCAAGAGAACTGGTGGAACTGGGCAAAGATTTATTTTTGGAAGATCAAGAACTCATAAAAAAGTTCATTGATTCATTTGAACAGACATTTGATGAAAAATATCAAAACACACTCAAGTCTTTAGAATTAATTACATAAAAACACAAATACTAATGTCCTGAAGTGAAAATTTATTCAACAAATTATTTTGTTTTGATATTTTAAGTTCAATGTGGTTCAGATTTTCATTTTCATTCAAGAGTCTTTTTCAGTTGATCTGTGTAATAAAAAAAGCTTGATTACCCCCACTCTGGCTGTGAGTCGCTAAACAATAAAGCAGAGAAAAAGTCCACGGGGAGTGTAAGTTGCAGTTCAACAACATGTAATAGAAAAGAGTGATAGACAGGCGGTAATTAGGGGGCAGAAATAGAAACAAAGTGGAGCAGGAGGAGAGCAGCGAGAAGGGAGACAGACAACTCGACATTGTGAAATATCAGCTCTGAAAATATATATTGCTATTTTTATTAACATTTCTAACACTTCAAGGCGTTGTGCTGCATAAGTTACAAGGTCTCTCGAATAAAATACTTTTGTCTCGCATCGAAATACATCAGTGAGGCTTTATTGAATCGAAAGACTGTGTCATTCCAACACTGGATTACCAACCAGCTATCTGTAATGTCAGCTTTTGTACTGGGACATGAGGAAAAACCAGGGCCATAACTTACGTGTGTCACATTACGATGACCGAGCTTAATCATTCTTTGATGCCGTAGGCGTTTCATTTGCCCTCCTCCTCCTCTCCTTCTTTATCCGTCTCTCTTTGACTGTGCATGTTTGTCTCTATCTTGGGCTCTTTATCTCTCCTCTTCCTCCTTCCCTCCGTCTCTCAGTAATGGTATTTCAATGGGACAGATAGCCACAGGAATCCAATACGCAGACCGTCTAATTGAGTCTTTAATAGGTTGTCTGATGTCTGCTCGCTGCTGGTTCACACAGAGAGACACACAGAGACAGAGTCACACCTCAAACAGCACAACGCCGCCAGCTGGACTCGTCTTCAAAGGTCACTCTGCACGGCTGGATCAACAGCATCATTAACATGTTGTGTTTGTTTCCCTCATCATGCAGAGAAAATGTGCTATTTTTTTCTGCCTTTCTAGAAAAAGACCAGCATTCCTCCTTCTTCGAGCTGCACCGACAGACTGACTGAGTCTTTCAGTGGAGCTGCTCATTAAAACTGTCATCCTTCATGTTTGTGTTTTTATTTGACTGCCGTGTCATAGTCTTGACAAAGTTAGAAAAATAAGTTATAAATTCTCTTTTCATTGGAACAGTTATATCTCAAAGTGATAAAAAATGACACCTAGTGCTGACATGACAGAATATCTCTCACATTCAAATTCAAGTTTTTAAGGTGACTCAAGGTAACTCTCTACAAGACAAACGCTCTTTGCAATGGTAATTTTACCATCCATAAAATCCAACTCAATGCATTGTGGGATTTTTATCAGAAAGTGGTGTACATCAAGTGAACACAACTAATTTTCATTTGATTGTAGCAACATATAGTGCATGAATTCTCACAATTTACAACTGAATGAAAAGGCAATAGGGAGATATGTTCCACTAAATAGTAGGAAAAAGTGTTTGAATGTTAAATATTAGTTTTAAATGTTAAAATTATGGGTCTAAAACAGTCTACTGCCTTTAATCTTTCGCAACATTCTTACCTCAGTTCTTACTGATCTGCCTTCTTAAAAAAACTACTAGCGTCAATACCAACTTATATCTTTTTTTAAAAACTTTTGATAGTCTGTCTGTTTTTGTGTGAACCCAATAGTACATTTTGAAGCATTATTTTAGACCTTACATTGATCTTGACTTATCCAAGTAGAGCTGTACCCAGTGGCGATTCTGGAGTCTATTGGGGCCCTGGGCGAAAACTAACTACAAGCTTTTTTTTTGTTCTCTCAGCTTGCTGGCCAAGCTAACAAGTTGACTGACTCCTGGCACTGCCGGTGGACTCTTGACCCATGCACGGCCAGCAGAGCTGGACACACTAGGCTGCTCTGCTGGCTAAGAAAACTGAATTTACTCGTCAAAGGACAAACGCCATAGAGTAAAGCTAGCAAGCGTTATGTCATTCAAGTAACTCCCCCTCGGCTAGACTAGCAGCATATGATAGTCATTTTCTATTATACTTAACCATCACTATTTGCTTCACTTACCACTGTCTCTGCCTCTGTCTTTCGTCTTTGCTTTCTTTTCTCACTCCCAGATATAAAACTCCTCGATTTTTCATTGTGATTTTCACTGAGATACTTTAGCACAGGAATGATACACATACGCAATTAGAGTAAGAGCTGTCCAATAGGGACCACTACACTACTATGGCTTAAAGTTTGTCAGCTCTTGGGGGCCCCCCCTATTGGCCAGGGGCCCCAAGCAGATGCCTGCCTTTCCAGTTCACAAGCAGCACCTCTGTCTGTGCCGAAACCTAACTCATCTGCAACAGTATCATTAACCACACATGAGGAACATCTTGTAACTGTTCTCTCTAATGATCAGCAGAGGGTGACTCCACTGGTTGCAAAAATTAAAAATGAGTCTATTTTAAAAATAAGCCAAGTTTTCACTTGCTTTCTGAAAGTCTCCTTCAATACAGGCTGATGTTTGTTAACAAATATGTTCCCAGCAGTGAACATTCTTGCTGCCAACATGCAGAACTCAATGCTTTGAACAAACCACACTTATTTAATAAAGACATTTGAAGAATTTCTCTTTTGCTTCCAGTAAAGACTGAATAAGCTGACTCTTATTTTCAACCTTTACTAGAGTGTGTCTCGCTCGATGCATAACTTTACGTCATCTGCATAATGAAGGCAGAAAAATAGCAGAGCAATCTGGTCATGGTTTAAGTCACAGGTAGTGCTGAAAGTTATATGTATTCAAGCATCATGACATTTATTCTTGATGTTGAAAAAGTTTGACGAAACAATCAACTCAAATCTAGTGCTTGATTTATTTTTACCACACAGTCTTGGGGAGTCTTTTGAGTGTCAGTTTTTATGTGTTGCACTAAACTAACAAAATAAGTAATGGCTGAAAAAGAAGAACAAAACTCAGTGGTTTCCCACAGAGAGCTATAAGGCAACCTATATGACCCACTCTGCTCTCCCCTATGCAGACAGATAAATAACTCCTGTGGTTGTTATATAATGAGATGGCTTTGAGTGGATGAATCAGGCTTTAGTGTGATATAAAAGAATGAATCTATGCCTGTTTGTTTATGTGTTTGGATCATTACTGCTATTGGTTAAGTCAGTGTAGTGTTGCTTTTTGTCTAATGATACCAGACTGCTTGTGGTGAGTCAAAGAAAACATGTTTGTCTCTTTGTTTGGCTCAACATCACTCTCTCTTTCTATACAGATCTGTATAGAAGTGCAAGGAGAAGGTATACGTGCTAACCAGTTCTGCAGGGCTGTGACTATATTCTATCTGCATAACGGTGGGATAATTAACATCTTCACCTGGCTCCTGGTTTGTTCGTTTAAAAAGCCTAATTAATCACAGGGACAACGTTGGGACTGGAGTCGGAGCCACCAAGCGTGAAATTACCTTTCTCAGAGACTGGGCTCAAACGTCCATAAACAGTGATCCTGCCAGCCTACCCTCTGTACCAGACTCTGCCATTCTTTATCTCCACACTCTACACGTGGCCTTGAGGGGAGTGAGCGGGGAGAACAAGAGCACCAAAGGCCAGCAGAGGTGGGAGACGATGTAGATAAAGAGGAACAAAGGAGGAAGAGTGGACTTTCTTTGTGATTTCCCTCCTCGCCCGCAGAGTGACGGCTGTGTTTGCTGCGTAAAGAGTAAAATTAGCTGTTCCAGGTATCTAGAACACCTACTCTGAGTGAGCTCTCCGGCCGAATCGATAACTTTGAACTTCCCCAACAAGGCAGTGGAGAAAAACTCTTTACATCAATCTATCATAGCCCGCTGCTGGCTGTTGAGTGTTTCTGGGAGTTTCTGTATGAATCATTGAGGACACCCACTCTCCTAACCTCTCCCTCTCTACCTGCCTACCCACCTGGCAACCCCAGCCCGCCCACCACGAGCCGCCGCCAGCATCAACTGTCTTTGTACTTAACCTCGCACATCAGAGCTAACTCGTACATCAATGTGGTGTGGAGACAGCGGAGAAGGGATGCAGGACTATTCCTGGCTCAGTAGGAGGAGATGATGGCCACTTTGTGTGTTTGGGTTCGTGTGTTTGGCTTTGTGTATGTGAGACGTTGTTGAACTTGATGGAGGTGTTTGTTTCCTAAACAGTACAGAAAGTGCTGTCTTTATCTGCAGATCTTAAAAATAGATCATGTGACGACACATGTAAGGAAGCAGGCGGACACGTGAAAGTATTCATTTGTATTAAATAGTTTGAATTGTTGTTTTTTGAATGAACTGAATGTTTGAATAATGTCTTTGGCTTGCGCAGATTTGAGCTTCATTTGGGACAATGAATGTTGAGTCACTAAGGATTTGGGTTATAACTGAGTCATATTTGCTGGACTTATGCCTTGGCATTATATTGGGCATCGTGTTTAAGCCTTATGAAGTTTAATTTCCAAAAGAGAAAACTGAACACGCTTGCATTTTGAAGCACTTGTGGACAGAAAACGAGTCGTTGTTCCTGGGATTTCCTTGTGCTTTTTCATGAAAATTTGAGTCATTTAAATGTGTCAGTGAGCGTTCAACAAAGTGCTTTTCAGGTTGTCAAACAGCGTCTAAAACTCTCTTCCCTAACACCTTCCAAATATCTGAGCTTCAACAGAGTATGACAATCACACCCACTTGGTCGTGATAAAACTTGTCTCCTTTTTCTATCTGTTGTTTTCTCTCTTTTCACATTCACTTCTGTTTCTTTTCGTGTGTACGCCACAGTGACAGAGTGAATGATTCTTACATAAGACTTCCACCAGATCCGTGTCTTGTCCATCAACACCCAACGGCTGTGTTTTCAGAATGCAGCACAGAGCAGGACCGCTGGACAGCTGGAGTCATGTGACCAAGGTTTTCCCACGCTAACAACTGAATCAACGATTATCCGACTCATCTCCTCATCCATGTTGTCTTTATCGTCCTCTGAAACCTTTGACTGTTGACTCCAGGCCTGGCTCCGCTCATCGTGACTGGTTGTTGTTGTTGTAGTTCAGGGAAATACAATCTAGTGATAACACGGAGTGTTTTATTCTGAAAATTAACCAGATGTTTCTATCTTGTTTTGGTGCCTGACTTCGTGTCTTGTTCGATAGGCTCTGTTGAGAATTATGCGTCATGCTCCGGCATCCGTAAAAAATAGAAGTCTTGCATATCTGAGACAGAGTCATAACGCAACAGAGTGGATCCAGTGTAAGTTAACACATTGACTAGAATAGAAACCTATCAACTCCAATTGCCGTGACGGATCAGAGACGGACCGGACACGGATCTGGTGGAATTTGGCCGGAAGCATCCGAACCATTATCCCCATTAATAGATACAGCTCTATGCTTCGTAACCTGAAAACAATCAAGGGTCTGAAATTGTACCTGAATACTTGTAGCTATCTGAAAGAGGAAACATAAAAAAATGTAATAATGAAATGTAATTCCACCTGATGTTCAGGTGGGTCTGGTTTTCCAGCGTTGGAGTAAAATAATTCTTATAAACCCATACCCACATTGAAATTTTTCCACAGTGAGAAATATTTTGCTGAGAGACCAAGAAAATTCAATTTCACCGAGAGGATGTTAATGCTGGTCAGGTCATGTCCAGTACATTTGTTCAATTTTCACATTTTACACAATAACCGGATGTTTTGAGAGACTGTCCAGACAATGGTTATTCAACAGCAGAGCTTACTGGGCAAATACTAAAGAATCCTTTTTGCATCTGTGTGTGAAAAAATGCAGACACAAGGAAATGCACACACACAAACACAAACACACACACACACACACACACAAAAAAAAAGATACCACAAGTGCCTCAAAGCAACACACGTCTGAGCCAACAGAGGACACACAGAGAATGACACACAGCAGAGTTGCAGACACACACAGAAAAACATCGCTCCAGGTCAGATGGGACGAACATTCCAATCTTCCGTACAAATTTTGTGATGAGCAGTGTGTCTTGCGTCTCCTGTGGGAACTGGCACACATAATTAATTTGGTTTCATAAACTTCTGTTACCACACACGGGGGCGACTGGGAGCTCAGAGTAAACAAATATTTAAATTATTACATCCAGACGTTGTCATTCCCAGGTAATCCGCATGGAATAATCATGTGTATACTCCTGCCTGTGCATATATATATTGTGTGTAACTCTCTGTGTGTCTTGTGACTGTGTTTGTTTGTTAAGGAGTGAAGGCATACGTCCGCTGCTGCTGCCGAGTTCCCAGGGAAATCAGAGCGTGTACAGAAAGCGAGAGGGAGGGCGTATGGGGGGGTACAAATAAATACATTTGTCAGAGAGGGAGGGGAGCAGGGAAAAGAATTAGGAGAGAGGAGGGAGAGGAAAAGGAGAAAGAAAGGCAGAGTTTCAGGGAGTAAAAATGTTGACGCCAGGCTGCTTGCTGGCAGCTGACAGACGGAGAATGTGGGCTGGTTTCTGGGCTGCAATCAAATCCCTATAAACAGAGTGATCATTCACTCTGCCTAAACTCTGCTGCATTACTGCCAACAAGGGAGGACACACTACGACTTTCTCACATGCAGCTGTGATGGTGAGAAGGTTGGGTTTGTAGTCTGAGCACGATGGAAATCTTTATCCGCTCATATCATACATGAATAAATAAATCCAATATGCATGGATGCACGTCTACAAAACAGAGAGGGGATGAAGGAAATGACAAAATACACGAAAGAGATGGGAAGGTGTTTGGAAATGAAAGAAATTAATCCCTGAATTTCCTCAGAGGTCAAGAGTTTCCATATATGTATGTTTCTAACGAAGGCTGTGAGAGTGTTGTGTTTCAGAGGTGATGTAGGAGTTGTGACTTTGTTGTTGTAAGTGTCAGATAAGCTGCTTAGAAATATAATATTCAGAAAATATTCAAAACTTTGCAGGCAGGCGGTTAAGAATAACAGGATAAGTGGAGAACTTTTGCACCCCAAGGATGGAGTTTACCTTTTGATCTCAGTGAGAGGCAGCAAACACCTGAGTGTGTGTCTGCACACGCACTGAAACACAACTTGCTTCTCTGTTTGCACAAAAAAAAATCATTGGGCTGCACGTCAGAGCTGATCAAGAATTTCTTCCATCTCAGTCTGGACCAATAAGCTGGGAGCTTACCTGTGCACTTACTCCACTCAGAGGGAGAATCAGCGAGCATGGAAACACCAAGTCAGGGAAAAGAAAAACTCTCATTGACTTCACATGCTTCTTAATGTGTCTGCCTCAAGGTCCTGTTGTCCCTGACTAGTGGCTCGCTCTGCCCCTGCAGAGCCTGATGCAGCGACTCTATTCTGAGCTAATGGGTTTATTTTTTTCATGATGTGCCACAGGTATCTGGTCATGTGAACAATTGCCCCTGAAGAAAAATTGCTTTCAAAGGCCGGCTGATGAATTCATGGATTGTGAGACTGTTACCTATTGTCTGTAAGACCATGTCCATTCTGGTACAACAGATTTGCAGTTTAAGATAATAAAAGTTGCAGATTTGACCACAGAACTTTTGGGTCAATGACTGGTTTTAGAAAGAGGTTTACAAAAGCAGGCTTATGACGGTTGTATATTTTCCAGCTGTAATGACAAGTTGGTTTGATAAGCTTTAACTAATTCTATCTAGCTCTATGTTATAATAGGAAAGGTCTAAGACAAGGTATGCTTGGCTTTCAAGTGGTAAAATGGAACACTCCAGATCTGCTGACATTGGTTGGATTAAGATCATGGTGAAAAGCTTCTAGATAATTGCATTATGGACTAACATTAGCCGCACTCAGCAAACCAATTTGACATCCTACTTGCAGACTCTGACATCCTGTGTTAAATAAATTGCGCTTCATTTGGTCTGTTTTTCTGAATGTTTTCTTATCTTTGGACTAGTCAGTCTTTTGGAACATCTTCCTTCAGATTGATAAAGTCTCAGAAAATTTCCACTTATACCTGATTGGCTTCAGCTATTTCTGGGAAATTAAAATCTTTAATCAACGTACAACCTGTAACCCCATCAAATATAAGTAGCTAAAGGCGGGTACACACTACAGGATAATCGGGCAGATTTTTGTCCCGATCTCCCCCTTACGCTCAAAGCCAGCAAATTGTTGATGTTTGCACACGACATCGTGTCTGATTTTCCTGTGGTGGGAGGTGTGTTAAGAGTGATTTTGTCTGGTCGGGGCGCCTCAGAAGGAGAGATCGTAAATAATGAACATGTTTAATATTTGCAACTAGAAATCCTGTATTGTGTGGGATGCTGCGAGAGGAGCCGAGCACGCACAGTGTGTAATGTCACGTGTACCGGAGCAAAAGCCAATCAAAACGCGAGCTTATTCAGCTGACTGACAGAACAGGAAGTAAAAACAAACAAAAACATGGCGCCGGTGAAAACTGACCGCTGTAATGAATACAATTCACGCTGTAATGCATACAGCCCACATTCCCACCGTCTCCATGACTTTTTCCATAATCTTTTTTTTTTGTGTGTGTTTCCGGAAAGTAAGAGGCCGAAAACAATCATCATTGCCTCTTCCTGTCCGTCCGCCATGTTTGTTTACACCGAAGTCACGTTTTACTACGCAAGATTTGGAATATTGAGCATGAAGACCCTGATACTCTGCTGAAATATCGGTTAGTGTGTGATGTGCTCCGTAGTGCACACCACACACTATAAGATCAGAAGAGAGATCTTGTGCGATCTGTCTTTTGATATCATCAAGTGTGTGGTCTCTAAATGTGTGAAGGTTTGAAGAATCCTGTAATGTGTGCCAGGCATAATGCGCTGCTGCCTTGGAAAAGCCACTGGGTTGGATTTTGTAGCATGTTGGAGCAGAACAGCTCTGTTTAATCTTCTCAAAGTATCTCTTTTAACCACTAAATCCCCATGGACAACAGTCCATCTTGTTGAAATACAAAAATCCAGGCAGCCTTGTTAAGTTAGAGTTGCTAAACACTAATTGTACAAGCTCTTTTCAGGGGAGGGGTTTAGCAAACAACACATGTTTGAGTACACTTGCCCGAACACGTTGAACAAGAAGGTCATTCTTTGTTTCAAAATGTTGCCTGGCTACAGAAAGGCTTTAGCCTCAGATGACTCCAACACACCTGTCCTTCAAGATGTTCTCTCCAAGGACATCCTGGAGATGTGATTCAATGATTGATTTACAGACCTTGACCTTATCCCCACAGTGACACCTCCAACATGAGGTCAATCAAACATCTGTTCTTGTACAGTGAAAAGAACTACCAAGGAAGAGCATGAAACATATTGTCTGTGAAAGAAAGAAGCACTTTCAGAATGAGAGGAAGAACCAAAGATATTTCCCTCTTAATGATAAAGAATTTAGGTTCACGGATTTGGGTGGGCCCATCCGTCTCGCTGTCTTTGGGCGCCGCAGTGACGACGCCTCCATTGTCACAGCTGAGAAATGGTTTCCCACTATTTGCATTTTTATTGATGCTCCAAATTGCAAATAGCTTCTCCCTCCTTCTGTCTTTGTCTCAGCGTTGAGGGGAGAAAAACCCTCATTTGTTGGAGCAGACCCTATATAAATCACTGTAGTAGAGTGAAGTGAAGTGAACTCATCTCTGAATAAAACATCAGGGTCCGGACAGAGATACACTGGAAACACTGTCTCTTTAGGGCTTTTTTTTGCTCTTTGAAATTTGCAGTATTCTGCAGAGCTGGAACCAACACTGAAGAGAAATTAAACACATACATAGAGCTGACACAGATTGCATTCACAGCTCAGGTTCTCAGTGTTAATCCCTATTCAAATATTCTACACCATAAATGCAGAATCTGTAGGTTGGGGTCTGGCTGGAATGAGAAGTGTTATGGTTTCTATTTATAGTATGCGTTTACTCAGAGTAGAATTGACCAGTCATGTATCATAAGGCTCTGGTGTTTGCCAGAAATTTGCATTGCGATGTAATTTGTTTGCTAGTTATAAAGTCTGTTGATCGCAAATTAATCATACATCTTGTGGGTTTATATTACAGAAGTAGGCCTCTAATAAATTGACTGTTTACTAGGCTTGTTCCAAAGCAACTAATTTCCAGGTCAATTAAATTCATTCACTTAAATTCTGATGAGCCAACTAGTCGACAGGCAAAAAAAATCGTACCTTTTAGAACTGAGCACAATTTATTTCACACGGCTAAAAACAGGATCTCAGAGTCTGCAGGTAAATGCTGTCAAAGTTTTACTGAGTGTGGATAACATTAGCAGAGCTAACACCACCAGCCTTCAGTCCTCTATGCAGGTTAACATCCACATGCCTGTGTTGGTTATGCAGTGCTCCTGTAAAGTTAACCAGACACAGCCTACATGCAGCTTTATCTCCATTTTGAAATCAAAATACTGACAAACAACGCCACACTATGAGATGCCATCTGTCATCTCTGCTTGTTTACATGCAGATAGTAGCATTGTAGCATTATAGCAGTTGCCATTGATCTGGGATACAGCCATGACTAGTGGCGGTTGACTGCGCTAAAAACGCGCACATCCCTACTTTTTAGAGTGAAACTGAGACTCTTTAGAAACAGATGAATAGAGGCTTCTTTGGAGGGATGTAAAGAACAAAGATATGAGAGCATGTATTTTGTAGACCTGTCTGAAAATGGTAAATTGCACTTCCCTTTTGATTTTGAGTTGCTTCTCAAGTTGCCAGTTTGACAGTAAAAATGCAGCGCACAGCAAAGACAGTATTGGCTTTATTTTAACTACTGGCTACACCGTAATGCCTGAGAAGTTGGCCATCTTTCCCAGAGGCTATATTGCAATCAGACAATAGCTGCTGGGTTCCAGTGATTGACTCTGTGTCAAGAGCATGCAACATATTACATAAGGGGCATCACAGTAATGGGTTAGACACATTGATTGCTTGGCTGTTTGCTTCACAAGTACAGTATAGATTGGGTCATTACCATGGTCACAAACGACAGTATCTGCACTCTGTGTAAGAATGCAATTACCCATCAGTCAGTGAATTTCTACATAGCCCAAGTCACACACTTCTCTCTCTCTGGCCCTCCTCCTCTCTTGTCTCACTTTCTTTCAAATTGAGCGACCGCAAGCGCCCGAAATTTCATTGTTTATGTATTTATTCATTGTGAAGCAGGGATTACTGACTTTACAAGGTCATTCAAACAGATGAGTGAATACTCTATTGACTGAAATGTAAATACAGGCTCATACTGGGCTCCAGTCACACACAGCTCGACGTACAGCAGCTGTCTTCATTGTCCTTCATTGTCAGCCAGAGGAGGAAAAGTGTTTTCCTTAAACTGCTGATTAAGTCGCTCCCGCCGCTGCCATCAGGGTCCAGGGATCTTGGGAAATGGAAAACTAGAAAATTAGATGTTGATATTGATCGTACTATCAAAAACAGAGGGCACCTTTTAGTTTATATTAGATTAACTGACGGCTACATAATAAGCCTTTTTATTTCTTTACCCTTTGTTGGGAATATTATGGGAATTTTCTGGAAAAGCACCTCGTTTGGATGTGAAATGGGGCCAACAACACAGGGGATGCTTTTACAATTTATGGAACATTTCTCCATGCCAAGCCTTTTTTTCTTTTGTAAATTGATTGTGAGAATTATTGTTGATTTGTTTAGAAAGCCATGG
The DNA here is from genome assembly GCF_009762535.1 of Notolabrus celidotus. Classification (NCBI taxonomy): domain Eukaryota; kingdom Metazoa; phylum Chordata; class Actinopteri; order Labriformes; family Labridae; genus Notolabrus; species Notolabrus celidotus. The sequence continues at coordinate 6,636,000 of NC_048293.1, read as the reverse complement.
GGTTTAGGTAAACAGAATGGGATGGGTTTTGCCCACAATCACAATAATATCACAATATGGCTATTCTGTGATCATTGATATACTGCAAGACAGTCATGTAATAATACCTACATCGAAATGTCTAAAAAACTGAAGAATACAAAATGCCCCTGATAGGCTAAGTGCAAGATTGTCATTAAAGCCACCCAGGTGAGAGTCAATTGAAATTCTGTTTAAAGGGCTGTCTATTATTAGTTTCAAATTTAAATATAGATACTTAGCTCCAGGATGATGATATTGTACCGTATTGATATTTTTCACACCCCTAAAAGATGGAAAATAATGACTCCACTGCACTTTTGAATATCACATTTCCCTCCAAAAACTCCCAAACAGCTTGGTTGGCAAAATAATATGCACCCTGTGTCAAACTGAATTACAAATATCACCAAAGTACTCTCAGGCTGTTTTCGAAACTGCCTACCATACTAGCAGTATTCAGTATGCAGTATGTGAAAAAGAGCAAAATCTGCAGTATGCCAAAACGACCAAGTTGTCTTACTGTTTCGGGGAAATTTCACAGTATGCATTGGACCAGTCTCCCTTGCATACTGTTTCCCACAATGCACAGCGCTCGTTCCGCTTTTTCTTTTTTGACGGGGGGAACTCCTTTTATAGGTGCTGTGAAAACTATTAATTTCCATATAAACCACTTCTTAACTTTTTAAATCATAAGTGGATGCTAAAGAAGCAGTTTCGCTATCAGCTTGGCCATTGTTTACATCCGCTTTCCGAAACCGTAAATCCAGTGACGTCTGGTCCAGCATACAGCATAACAGATCTAACAGAACAGTCATACTACATACTAAATCCAAATGCAGTAGGTAGTCGAAAACAGTCAAAGTTTGAGCTACCACCTACGAGCTAAGCATACAGGTTCAGCTAATTAGACTGATGTCAGCCGGCAACTGCATCACAAAAGTAAGCAAGGCACTATTTTGTGTGTGAATCACTGCAGACCAATGAATGAAACCAGATTGAGGAATTTAAGTACTTGCTTAATGGGTGGCAGCAGACAGCAGGCCATCATTGTGGAAGACTGGCGTCCAAGCGAGTTCCTCAGGTTGGCAGTTCCTCGGGTTGGCAGGTTGTGACCACTGACTGTATAGAGAATGGACAATGGCACTTCATTTCCATCCATTGTGAGCTTTGAAGCTTTGAAAATAGTGTATTAGAAAAGGACTGTTGAGAGGGACACTCTTGTGATTATGAAACCAAGGTATGCATGTTGGATTGAGTCAAAATGAACAACAATACCTGTGTTCATTGTATTGGAAGAAGTTTTAACCAAGTGAAAATGTTAAAAAAGTTTTCATACAACAATTAAGCTGAGAGGCCTGAGCAATCTTAAGCTCTGGTTTTATAATCAGTAATGCTTTTAGGACTCTATGTTTGGATTTGGTCCATTGGAACATAAATACAGTTTAGAAATACAGGAATAAAAACAGATTATACGAAGGCAGAAGTGACATTGAAACTGTGTTCTTGACAGAAGGACTGGTCTCAATGGTGCATAAAAGAATCAAGAAGTAATCTGAGCTAATCACTAAACGGAAACATCTCACTTTAAAGTCCCTTTCTTCAGCTCCAGTCAAGCTGCTGGTGTCAAAGGTGAGAACAAGCAGAAAGTTAATGTGGCCGAGGTTGTCGTTCCTGTGTGTGAAAGGGCTTATTGACACGGGTTCAGAGGGACAAACAAACACTGCTATCCTTCCTGTCCACTTTTCTGCTGATCCATCCATCCTCTGGGCTCCGCTCCTCCCAAACAGTGTTCTGTCAAATCCTGCTAAGCTCCCCATCTCTTCATCACATTCTTCTTTCTTCTCCTTTATCATCCCTTTGACATCTACACATAGGGGGTAAAATGGAGTCATCAGTCTGTCTGTCAGAGGGAAAGGTCATTAGTCGGTGAGGGGGAGAGGGCAAGACAGGCGAAAGGACGCCTCAAGGTAATCATGAAGGGAACAGGTACACACCAGCTTAAAAATGTATGTAAAAAAAATATGTCAACTATTTAGTGATATCTGATTTTAATGATTTTTAAAGTCTTGGTTTTCCCAAGAGTTTATTACATTCCAGGCTGATGTGTCAAATTTAAGATGAAAACTCCTAAATAGTCTGAGTGGTTGGCATCTAAGAAAATGCTTTCAAATAATTTATTGACTCTATTATCTTTGGCAGTAAAAAGGCTGTGAAGAGTCAAGTGAATTTTGGAACAAACGTTTTATCTTACATCAAAGTGTTTAAATCTATTTTTATTGCTAATATGACAAAGAATCAATCATTCTGGGATCGAGGAAACCACTAGGTACTTGTAGCTGGAGTTTGAGGGCTTAAACAAGTTATCACGTGATCCATATAAGCAGATGGCAAATTTATGAGCTGTGAACGGCTAACTGTGAACCTGCAAACCAGGCTCATCATGGATGCCTGACAAGTGCACAAAATAAAGATAAGGCCTGTTTCTGTAAGTTTATCTGAGCTACGACAAGTCCAACCAAAACCAATGAAAATTCCTACACGATTTTTAGAATAATGACATTTTTTTCAAAATTTGTATTCACCCTGCAACCCCCACTCAGTATTCATGGACAGCTCGGTGTGGTTGATATCACATATTTGTTCTGCATTATCCCTCAAACACAAATCCTCATCCAAATGGAATGAAATGGCTTCAGCTCATTGGAACGAAAAACATCTGCGTATTCTGCTCGCACCTGATAAAAACTTTACATCGCCAGTTCCACAAAGAGGATCAGCGTGATTCTCCTGAGAGAGGGAAGAATTCAGCTCGGCCCCAACATGTGCAGAGAACTTCTGACATGTTCACGCTAACATGGATAAATGTGTTGCGTAACCAGTTAACCATCTGTTTGAGAGGATGGCAGATAAATATGAGGTAAACAGTGGATGTGATGGTGTAAAAGCAAAGTGAATGTAGAGCAGTGTTAGTTGGATAATTGGGAGAAAAAGGGAGGTTGTATTGAAAAAGAGGAAAAAAGGGCGCAGTGAGCTGTGAGAAGAGGATGATATACAGAGATGAGTTCATGGACAGCTGGGTGATGAAGGGTGAGGGGAGAGAGGGTGAAAAGTGGGAGGGGTGATTCCTAATCTTGTTGTTTTTCCGTCTATGATGTCTCCTGTCGAACCCGCTTTCTACACGCTTGTCTGAGTCCACAAACAGCACACCCGCTCTCATTCCCATGCAACTCAGCACTATGTCAACCTGCGCCTTCCATCCCAGCCCCGATCGCACAAAGGATAACACACACTCGGAGGACGCCACAGACATGTGCCCTCACAAAATAGTCTCAATGGCAACACGGGCAACTTTTCCAAACCATCACTTTTTTTTACCTGACAAAGCAAAATTTGCAATTGTTTATATGGTAAACAACAGAGAAGTTATGGTTTACTGTGCAGATTTTGATGTTAAGGACATTTGAGTGTGTGGATTCCTGAGAAAAGCCTCATCAGCCTCCACTGCCCTCTCTTACAGGCAGGAGAAGGAGAGGGCATCTGGACATCTGAGGGGAAGTCCATTATTACCACAACAACAGCCACCCCTACTGGTGGGTAATAGAACAGCAGGTAAGCCTGTGGTTATGTTCACTGGGTATAATTTGATTACAATGAATTAACAATGTTATTCAGTCTGCGGAGAGACTATTGAAAACAACCACCTTAAAAAATACAAGGTAAAAGATAACAAACAGTCATTAGTAAATGTTGTAAAGAACAACAACTAAAAAAGCTGTTTCAGTGTGACTGAGCTTTAGTAGAAATATGTTGCAAATAAAACGAGCCCATAAGAAAAGACAGCAGCAATTAAATGACATGAACAATCAATAAGACACTTGCACCTGAGCCCAACAAGCTATCACAGAGGGAGAAAAAGTGGTTATCTATTCACCTTTGCTACGAATAGCCATAAGTCACTTTTCCTCCCTTCACAGTTATTGATTTTGTCATCCAGCAGACTGAGACATCAGACCCAGAAATGAGCAAAGTTTCAGACTGTCATGTTAAGCAGATTCAGGAGGAAGTAACAGAAAAGTTAAGACAGAAGAAAATTACCAAACACTGATGTGTCTGATGCTGGCTGATCTATTCCATAGGTGCTAGAACAAGAGAAGGAAATTCATTTAAATCTGACAACGTGACAACATTTACTCAAGGGCTACACCTTATACCATATTCAATGTACTTTTTTTTTATGCAGATTTACACTCCACATATCAGATGTAAAAATGTCCTTTGCAGTCAATTGAACCCAAGTTTCTTCCTGGAGACCAAATTCATTTTTGTATCCATATTTAAACTCGGTGATCTTAAATCTAAGTAGAAAAAACATAGGAACCCAAATGAAGTCATAGTTGGTGAAGTCTGACAGGAGAAATCACAAGACAAATAGGGTGAAAATATCCATTTAATTACAAAGCATGATCAGTTTGTATCAAGGTGAGACAGGATTTCAACTTGGACAACCTTTATTCAACGTCCTTTAATGTTGGTTCTGAAGGCTATAATGATAAGGTAGGTTAGTGATGAGTCTCCTTCTATTTAATTCATATCTTGAGTTAAGACATTGTATTGGAGGAAACTCTCATCTTTTCAAAAGTAAATGTAACAAACCCTTGAATCTTCTGAATATTAAACTCAGTTTAGCATGGAGATAACGGAAAAGGCATAAGGCTTGTTTCCCTCATGTACAACACGACTAATAATTACCTCTGTTCTGTGCTGACTTGATTAATGCTGGATATGATCCCTGGGCCAACTATGCAAATACTCTGTTAAAGTGTTTTTTCCCTTGAAAATACATTTGAAATGAATGTGCAAAAGAAAGAAAGAAAGAAAGAAAGAAGGAAAACATCCATTACAGATTGAGCAGGAATCAAAAAGCCAATAACAGGCAAAACGTCCAAAACCCAGGTACTGAAGGCAGGACGAGATCCCAGAAAGAGGTCCAGGTTAAGAGAAAATAGAGGCTATAAATCAAGAGAGGAAGTGCAAGGGAATGTAATTTTACAGTCAGTAAAGGAAAAGAAAAAGTACACCAGTGTGAAGTGTCAGAAGCATTTTTAAGATACTTTTTACCTTTAACTCTGTTTATATCTTTAAAAAGCAACATTTATTTCCCTTATCACCTAATATCAATAATTATTAGTGATTACCTTACTTTTTCTTAAGAGTTTTGTGCAAACATATACCTTTTTTTTTTTTTTTGCCTTTTATTCAACTTACATTAATTCTGCTTGCAATACTTAATACTTATGTAAAGTTTGACTGAAGGAAAATTACATAAAGCACTTTACTTATTTAAAGCTCCCATAAGGAACTTTTGGTGTATGTCGATTTTGGCGCACCAAGGCTGATAAAGCAGTCTTGGCTGATCTTGTAGTGTACATGTAATGTTAGTGTGTCTTGACAAAATAATCTCATTCTGCTATCTTTTATCTATCTGTCAATCTATCAATCTATCTATCTATCTATCTATCTATCTATCTATCTATCTATCTATCTATCTATCTATCAATCAATCAATCAATCAATCAATCAATCAATCAATCAGTCAATCAGTCAATCAATCAATCAATCAATCAATCAATCAATCAATCAATATTTATTTGTATAGTGCAACGTTATCTCAAGACGCTTCTACAAACAAAGCAGTTTAGGCCATACCCTATGTTAAATTATTAACTAAGACTGAACATAAAGACAGGGTAAGATCCAGTCCCCTCTTACTGACAGGACTCAGTCTTATCTCATCTTAATCCACAATGAGCATTGCACCTTACAGTATTTAGCTAGTTACAGCGGCAAGGACAAATTCATTTAAACAGGCAGAAACCTTGAGCAGAACCAGACTCATGTAAGACAGCCATCTGACTCAACAAATGTAACCCTCATTGAGAAAAGCAGTGGAAATATGTGAAAGGAAGCCTGTTAATGCAGTTAATCGCTTGGTCTAACATCCCCTCACACATACACACAACACCCCCAGTCAGTCACGGGACTTTCCTGTTGTGGGCACAACCTTTGGATCATGACACCATTTACAGGCTCCAGCAAAAAATCATTACTCAGACAAAAGTCACCCATCTTTATGCGGTCACAAAGCAAAACGATTTACACATAAGATATCAGTTTGTATCAATATTAACTTCCACTTGAACCGCAGTCTCCTTGTTCACAGTCCCTGTACTTTTACCGAGGAGTCGCTAGTGGCATTTAAAAGCACCAAAGCTTGGTTATCTTGTTTGCTTTTTCAGATCATAAAGAGGCCTGAATATAAATTTCAGTCTGTTTCATAACCAGAAAAAGCTACTCACATGAGCTTTAAAGATCTGAATGCATCTTCTGCTCATGTTTATGAGTTGTAACTGACAAGCTAGACACAGCACAGGTGTTTCTAATAACATTCACAACGGCTCTGTTATATTGAAGTTTCCCACTCGTGACAGTGTGATAGTAAGCCAGAATGCACTTTACCAGAGATGTAGCACTCATTCATTCTATTACCTACTGTGTTTTTACCTTGTCAGACTGTCCGCAGTGAAAAATGTCCAGTAATGGGTGTTAATTTGCATTTTGTTGTCTGGTCATTAGCTTCTTATAAGAACAATATTTTTGTTGTCAAAATCAGTAAAACAAATCCTTTCCCTTTGGAGTTTATTTATTTATTTAATAGTCTTTAAGTCAATTTGATTAATTATTTTAATAGGAAAGAATCAAACAACCTCTAATTAATGACTCATTAATCACTGCAGAGCTGGTTGCTTTTTAGAAATACAGTAAGCTGTTTTTAAATAGTGATAGTGCTTCTTTTATCTCCCTCTTAGAACTGCAATTATAAATGTGAGTGATACAAAATAAGAGATTCGATATTTTGTAAATGATTTTTGATGTGAATATAAATCGCAGTAATAGAATACTTGTTCCTATTGTTAGCTTATTTCTACCCTTTAAAGCCTTAATAAGTGGTTTACTTGATCATACAAAGACTTAAAGTTATGCATAATGAAGGGCACTCACTATAATAACTTTTGGCTCCAATAAAATCAAGTTGGCCAAATTCAGAAACTCAAGGCTTCATAATGGCATCATAGCAGTCATGTCCACTTCTTGAACATTGTAAAAGTGTCCTTCGGATTTTGGAGTAAAAGACTGAAAGTAGACGGCTGCAGTAACTGTGTGGTCCTCAAATAAGCATGAAACAGATCACTGGCTTTGAAGTCTTCATCGCCCAAGGCCGCAGCTCTCTTAAAGGAATAATCAGTGACATTTAACTGCCTTGTTGTACAAAATGGATGTAATACACCAGCAGGGGGTTTACAAAGGCTGAACAATGCCTGTTGCTCTACTGCTCTCCAAACCAGCTCTTTCTTCCATCTTTCTTCCTGTTTAAAAATGAGCTGTTTTCATTGTGAGCATTTCAACCTTGAAGAAATGAGACTCACCATGACTTGGTGCCCTGCTGCACTATCATTCATTAGAGAAGACAAACACAGTCATATCTTTCCTCCATATCTTCCTGCAATGATCTTGAGTTATCTGCTGCAAAGAAGATCATTTATGCCGAACCGGATTCCAGAGACAATATTAAAACAGCCTCCATCACAGATTCTTCATCGAGCGAGGACTCATGAGGAACACAGTAACTGGAAGAACTCACCGTGAACTCAATCAAACAGCCGCTCTACGGTAAGTAGCACCGACTGTTTCTGTTCACTTCACCAAAGTGATGTCTCCATGGCAACTAGAAAACAGTTTCTGAACTCAGTTCCCTCAGATGAAACCTTGGGAGGAAACACAGTGCCAGGAAATAGATGAACTCTGGATGGAAACATTTCATCTGTGTTGGATTGGTTAATAGGTGGTGTCCCACTATTTAACAACTGGATCACCTTTAGATGAATCAGGTGGTTAAGCCGCATTCATTGAGGCTGTTCGCACACGCTGAAAGCATCAACCAGACTGAGGGAGGTTTAGTAGACAGGTTATAGGATAGGATATAGTGATGGGAATTCCGGCTCTTTTTAGAGAGACGGTTCTTTTGGCTCGGCTCACTACAAAGAGCCGGCTCTTTCGGCTCCCAAGTGGCTCCTCAGATTTTTTTCTTGTTTGAATGACTAAAATAATGTAAAATGATATGTAAAATTAATTAATAATGTAAAAAACATACATTATATGAAATGTGCATCATTTAAAAGGCTTTATTTATATTCTCAACATGGAGCAGAGTTCTACAGAAACTAAATTATAAAGTACAAAAACAAGACTCATCACAATTAGACAAATAGATCAAATCTCTGATTGTCTGTATATTATTTATAAACTTTTAAACACCTTCATTAACAGCAGGTTACCTTCACTGTCTTTATTCTTCACTTATTGCACTGATGGATAAACAATTCTAATGTCCATGACCTGGATGACTGAGAACCTTCACAGACACTTCTAATGTGCCTTTGCAGGGTTTTTTTGGAGCCTGATTGATGACACTTTCATCTTGCAGTCTTCCCTCTGCCGTTGAACAGTCTATGCCTTTTAAATGTGTCTAAAGTTTTCTGTGTTTTCTGCAGTCACTCGTTTTCTCACCTTTCCAGTACGTTCTCTCTGTCGCACACGTTCTCCCTCTCGTCTCCCTCCTGTTGGTGTGCTCACTGTGCTGTCTGTGTCTCTGACCCCTTCCCTCCCCGTTCTACTCAATGTAGACACGTGATTGGTCAAGACGCCACCATGTCTTGACCAATCACGTGAGGCTTTCACAGAAAAAGACGAGGAAAAACAACAAAACGGCTCCCAGTCAGGAGCTGGCTCCCGTCGTTCACTTCAAAGAGCCGGCTCTTAGAGCCGGATTGTTCGCGACCGACACATCACTAATATAGTTAGACTTTTCAATCATGTCAGTCACTTAAGAATCACAATGAGTCTGCTGGGCGCTACAGTACACTGTCATTCCAGTCCCACATCCCTAATGTCACCCGGTCAGCACCTCCATCTCCGTAGCATCTCTCGCCTGCGTCCATATCTCTCTCCCCCAACAGTACATCCATTCTGGTTCACACTGTGGTCACCTCCCGCCTAGATTACTGCAACTCCCTTCTTTTTGGTTTACCTGACAAATCCATCCATAAACTTCAACTAGCTCAAATCTCTGCTGCCTGCATCTTCACCAGAACCCCCTCCACCAGCCACATCACACCTGTCCTGCAGCAACTCCACCGGCTTCCCATTGAATACTGCATCATTTTCAAGATTCTGTTCCTCACTTTCAAGGTCATCAACAACCTAGCCCCTCAGTACCTCATTGACCTCCTCCAAACAAAAATGCCCACTCGTAGTCTCAGGTCCTCATCTTCCATCCAACTCACCCTCCCATCTGCTCACTTGACCACCATGGGGTCTAGAGCCTTCAGCCACTCGGCTCCCCGCCTTTGGAACTCTGTCCCCCTGGACGTACAAAATTCCACCTCTCCCACCACCTTTAAATCCCGCCTAAAAACTCACCTTTTCCGCCAACCATACTCACTCTGATCTGTCTCTTTGGGACTAGTATTGTGTCTTTATTCTGTTGTATTTATGTATTTATTTACTGTGTTGCTTTTATTGCTGTGTTGTAAGGTGACATTGAGTGTCCAGAAAGGCGCCTATAAATAAAGTTGATTATTAATTACAGGTATTAATGGCTTACAAAATGATTGGTTGTGCTATGCTTAAATTTTCTTAGCCTTTAAGGGACATAAGCAACATGAACTTTCTCATAAAAAAAACACCTTCCACCTCTCCCTCTGCTACCTAATATCATTCACATATTCACAATGTACAATAGCCTATGTAGCACCTATGCCTTAGCAGTCTTGTTGTCTTAAATAATGTCTATTTCTTTTATTTAATTGTTTTTTGCGCTACCTCTCTAGCATCTGACTGGGAGTTACCACATTTTAAAAGTTGAGTTTAGTCGTCACTGCCAACTGTCTAAGCTCTCATTATGGCCCTTGGTGTGGACAGGCCCTTTTACCTCTGGATGTTGTAGCCTAGTGCTTTTCTAGCTGTTACCATTAGTGCTACTGTAACCTGTCAAGAAGGGATAGGGAATCCTCAGCATCGCTCTTCAGCCCCTTACACTCCCAGAGCCAACACCATCCAATAAATGGCTCCCTGATATTAACCCTATAGTCTGCGCCTTTTATTAGGAGCCTTCTATTTCCGTATCTTGTCCAAGGTCTTCCTTCTGATTGACTCTATTTTTGCAGTAAATGCCCTTGCAGGCAAAGGGTGGACATAGGGATAAGGCATTTACCAAAAGCTGCCATAGATTCTGATCAACACAACATGTGAAGAAATGGAAAGAAACAACAACAATTTCACCCTTTTTCTGAAATGCTTCATTTCAGTCACTGTCTCCTTAAGCCCCAGCACTCCAGAAGCTTCCTCCACTGTTGCCATGCTACAAAGTTGTGTTTCAGAAATATAGCTTGGACCCCAAAACTGACCTGGAAAGGTGTGACAGGAACAAAAATTGTGATGGTTGTTTCTCCTCCATGACATATCCAGAAGTAGATAAAAAAAGGTGGATGAAGACACAGAGACATGGAGGGGGGAGTGGCTGTTAGCACTTGGAGAAGCACTTGACCTTTTCTTCTTTTTTTTCCCTCCCCACCACATGCTGCTCCAACTCACTTTAGCATCACACACAAACACACACACACACACACACACATGCAGACAGGCCCTTGGGGTGTGTTTAGCCCTGAGGTTGCCATCTGTACCTGCCTGTTTGGTATGCATTGGGCTCTGCCCTCAGTCCCACTGAAGCCTATTCCCACTTAGCTTGCTTGCTGCTCTCTTTGCCTCCACTTAGCATTCATGTTTAGGTCCATTTACATCTGAACATATGTGATTTAATTCTTTCTTTTGTCTTTGGGAATGTTTGCATCCCTGTGTGGGCAACTATTTCGCAGGTTTCTCTGTCTGAGATCTGAGAGTTTCTCTGTCTTAGCGCTGACTTTCTTGTAGCATCGGGGACTAATCCTTCAGTGTTGGGAGACCAGCTGTTGTGCTCGACAGCCAGCTCGTCTTAAAAGCTTCATATGTCTCCCGGCTAAGTGTGTAAATATGCCTGAATCTATTTTGCCATGGAAATTATATGGTGGCATGCATGAACAGTTGAATTACCAATCAAGACTATCTTTTCATGCATGCTGTGTTAAGTGTAGGGTGCTGAGTGTCTGTGTTTGGTTATATGTGTGTGTGTGTTTTGATGAATTAGCAGTGAATAAACTGGAAAAATGGATCAACAGTTTTTCTTAATTAGCGTAAGATTTTAAACATCGAACGCTTTGATGAGAACGTTCATATTTGCCTCCGATTCCACGTCCCAGTCCCGTCAATGATATTTAAAAGTTAATTAACAGATGATCAATAGTGTTTACACTGTAAAGCGACTGGGGCAGATTCTAATTAGAATATCCATACATTATTAATGACATTAGCGAGCTCTGAAATTAAAAGGAGACAACTGCCGCCTTCAATAAAAGCAGCAATCACGGAGAAGAAGCGGTGGTAAAAGACTGAAAATGAAAGTAGATCAAGAAGTCAATGGATGAGGGGTGTCAGAGATCACAGGTCCAGAAGAGTCAGAGAAAGTTTCACTGAGTGGCTTTAAGTCATTCTGAGGTCAGGTGACACGCAATAAACTAAGGCATGTGACTGAAATTCATAAGCATTGCTTAATTATTTGAACCCAAGTGTTAAAATTATATGTAGCATCACAGAAAAATGCAGTCACCCAAGATACTTTTAAAGCCTGTGGAGGGGTAATATACAAGCACAAGGTCATCATAGATAAAGAAATGCATCTGAGCCTCTTCACTACAAACTTACTGCAGCTGTTTCTACATGACCATATGACTCCTGATTCATGTGATAAAGGATCATTTTTTTTTTCCATTCTAAACTGGGTTATTACTTGAATAGTGTTGACCATAATTTCTTTCAGATGCATAAACAATCCATTCTGTTAAACCCCCCACTGTTCTCAGCAACGCAGCTGTTGAAACGCACTACCTGACTGACATCGCAATTCTTACTGCCAACAAGACACCCATTTTTTCTGTGAGGCTATAAGTAGACAATACAAATAGTACTTGGGGGTACATGCTAACTCCAGTATTCTCACAATGTTGGAGAAGAATAAATCTTTGTATGGATACCAACACATTCTATCTTGATTTATTTATCCTGTCTATACTGATGGCACTTTATGTGCTAACTATAGTTAAATCATGCCTCTTTTGCTTCTGCAACGCCATTAAGCTGTGTAAGATGACACACTTGGACAAAATGCTGACTGCTGAACTTTGTTATAGCACTGGGGCGGAATCTCAGTGGAAAAGGGACTGAAGTCATTGGGATATGTATACTTTAGGGACAATGAATGTCAACAAATTTTCATGGGAATCTATTGAATAATTGTCTAAAGAGATTTCAAATGATATCACAGTTACAGACCAACAGGTATATGGACATTGGCCTTTTAACTCCAATTAAAAACAAAAACATCAAAACATATTTAATCAAAGTTATTTGATTGAAACATGGTTTACTTTGATTTCTTGCATCAAAGTCAGATATGCAACAGTCACAGTTTACGCCAAAATCTTACGTTTGACTCCATATCTTAAAGGTCATGGCTCTCTATATAGATATTTTGCCCTTACTGTTGACCTTTAAAGGCACCACTATGACTGTACTTCTAAGTGTGCTTGGCTGGAAATTGTGCAAATCACAGAAGGAGCAGTAGGTTTGCATGCTGTTTTCTGTTTTTGAATAAATCTTCTTGTATTATTTGGTGTTTTATTACCAATTAAATAAACGTTTATTATTGATAGCTGAAATCAAGAAAAGACCCAGGTTGTAATAAACTCTAATTGTCCTTTGACTTTTCTATCAGAACAATTTAACACTCATTTTCAGTCATTAAATCGGCCTCAAAGCGAAGGAGGGACTGTGAGATTTGAGCCTGAAAGCAGCATATGAAGATCATCTTAAGTTCATCTTGGTTCAGCCACTGCCATTTGTGTCAGGGGAGTAAGACAGAAACTTCTGAGGATGAAATGTAAGAAACTCCAAGTTAACTAATTACAAAAGGAAGCTTAAACACTCATAATTAGCCTTTCCTATTGTAGTATCGGGTTATCACAATGTCATGTCAATGTAATTTGAGCGGGAAGTGGCGGAGAAGTGGAAAGAAAGTGGAGTTAGACTTGAAAAGTAGCACTTAGAGGCTCAGCTGGGAATCCACTCCAATCATTCAGAGACCAGTGGTTTCAACAGCCTTTATACTGGGCTGACGTAATACATGTGGATATTATAATGTCGAATATGAACAAAGCTGTGCAATTTGTCAGCTGGTTAATTCCTTTTGTTGAGGTTTGTTCATCTGTTACAAAGGAAAATGTAGCATCATGGCCTGATGTTTCAAATTTTAAAAATGTATATTCTTTTAGTTTTTTCTCTTACGTGTTTCATCTCATGACTACTTTTTTATTAATTTATCATCTGGCCAAATAATGAGAGAAAACTTTTATTCTCTTAATTACTGTTTCCCAGAGCCCAGATTATGTTTTATTTTCATATTTCTGGTTTTCTTTGACTGAAGGATTCACTGCTTACAATGAATTATTAAAAATTGCTCCTGGCTCAGAAATAATCAGCTCCCCTCCATAGAGCACATTTATTCTCTAAACTGATCAAACCAACAAGGTGTAACATGTAATCAAAGAGCTTTGAAGGAGCTGTGTTGGCTTTTGTTTTCGCAATAGACTTTATAAAATCATAGACAGCACAGTAGCAACCCAGAGTGGTTGGTAAAGATTGCATAGTTCTACTTTTCTGTTCGGTTACCGTCAGCTAACTTTTCCAATGAACTGTCTATCCCAAAGACTTTCTAAAAATGGATGACAATACCGCTACTAAGAAGTGAAGCCAAAATATTAGTTATAGATAGTTTGACTTTCCCTGGTGACTGGCTGCAGTGTAGGTCATAAAGCCCGCCTCCTAAAATATATCAGATGGGACATGAGTCAAACTGGAAATGTGAAAAATGTAGTGAATACATCAACAAATACATGACTTTCTTTCACAAAAGTTTTTTCTCATCAAGCTGATTTAATTTCAACTGTTCTTTTCCATTGAAAACCAACAAGGTGTTACATGTAATCATAGAGCTTTAAAGGAGCTGGCTTTTGTTTTCGTCATAGACTTTTTAAAATCCTAGTCAGCACAATGGCAACCCAGAGTGTAGCCAAAACTTCCCCTGGTGACTGGCTGCAGTATAGGTCATAAGCCCACCCCCTCTTTGTGAACAAAGTGAACGTGGTTCAAACTGGGAAATTCAAAAACACATACTAGAACTTTTTCTCCAACATCATTTCTGTCTTAGTTGTTATTTTTTATGCTGATTTATGTGCTAGTGTTCGATTTTGGGAGTTTACTTTTATTAACTGGTAGTGTGTATTTCGAGTTAACACAATAATCTGTACTACTGTAGACTGTGCCGACCTGAGGGACTTTTTTCAGTTTAATCTACAACTTAATGCGTGTTTTGGTTGACTCCACCGGTCAGATCCCTCCTGCACATGCCTTTATCAGCACAATCTGTTGGTGCCCATTGAGGAGGTAGTTTTGCTTCATTTCTCACAATGGGAGGAGATGGAGGCGCGCTGTCCATATTAATATACAGTCATTGATTTTCATTCAGAGCCAGAGGAAAAATAGTAATTCTCAAAACATCAAATCTTAAATTACTTTTTCTAGTTGTTGTTTTTAACTGCTGGATTGTCTCCAGCCACCCAAGACCATAAAGGGGACTTGATATTGTGGGGGACTGATGGAGGGATGGATGGATAGATAGATGGATGGATTGTTCGTATTTATTAAAGAAAAAATATTTGGGTCTCAAGGAGAAACTGAAGAATCAAATTTAACTTACAATTCAAAGATTTTTTTATCAACCTTCAGACAGGATTCTCCTCCTAGACATTACATGACGTCGATGATAAAGAGAATATTATTTGAAAGTGCACATGCTCTAGCTATTGAGCCCAGCCAGCACCCACAGACACATTCCAGTGAAAAACCTCTCCAATGATACTTTTTTAATTGGTCCTGCAGAGATTAACAGAGTGCTATTGAAGCGCATCATACGACCCTGAGGTTTCAGACACAGGATGAATCGCTGACACTGTACAGTTCGAGTAGTAAGCACAGATAGGATTCTTGGTGTCATTCATCAGAGGGTTATAGATGTGCCCAGTAGGCCAGAAAACAAGAGGAAGCACGGAGCAACGAGGACGAAAGAGGCAGCAGGGATGCATTCATTTCATCTTTGATGAAAGACAAGAGACAAAATATCAAGACATTTGGGAGACCATCATTCACCATCTCTTTGCACTCGTATGTGCATGCTGGTTTGTGTGTATGTGTGTGTGTGTGTGTGTGTGTGTGTGTGTGTGTGTGTGTGTGTGTGTGTGTGTGTGTGTGTGTGTGTGTGTGTGTGTGTGTGTGTGTGTGTGTGTCTGTGTGTGTGTGTCTGTGTGTGTGTGTGTGTGCTTGTGCGTGTGTGTCTGTGAGTAAAGGGTAATTTGATTTTTGGTCCCTCGTCTTTGAGACGACTACGCAATCAAGTCCTCTGAGCTTCTAGTTTCACTTCAACTTTCAGCCTTGAAACACAAGCTCTCTCTCTCTCTCTCTCTCTCTCTCTCTCTCTCTCTCTCTCTCTCTCTCTCTCTCTTTCTGCTTCTCTGCAGCTAAATATTAGTGCATGAACACATATACACACACATCAAATCACACTAACTCAAACACATCTGTACATGTACGCACACACTCCCAGTCTCGTCTCTCACCCTCCGTAATTAAGCCTTCATCATTGATTCTGGGGGCGTTTTGGCCGTGTAACCTGATACCGGCAGAAACATTTCTTCCATTTATAACACAAGTGAGTGTGTCTGTCTTATTTGTTTGGTGCCTGTGTCTGCGTGCCTGTCTATGTGTGTGTGTGCAAGGGGTCGTGTTTCCTTGGATACACTGATGGGCTCTCAGACCGCTTGTAGCGGTCCATTAGAGATCAATGGGATCCGTGCTCCTAATTCCTACTATCAGGGCGCCTCTGATCCTTATCTGCTGTGTGGAAAATGCAGTCAAAGCCATTTCAGCCTGTCTTGCACACGCACTCACACACTTGCACATGCATACAGTATGTAGATGAAAGCATGAATGTACTCTTAGCCATGCTTCCCAGCTAGTGCATGCTGAGATAGCTTCATCTACGCAAACAAATCTTCCTGGCATCAGGTGTGTGCTTGTGTGGTGAACAAAAAAGGATGAATGTGTACTGAAGTCTTAAACAGAGATCATCCGTGCAGTGAATTGGCCCTGAGGTGATAGTGGTTAGACCATGAAAGGCAAAGCTCCTGAGCTAAGGATCAGTAGTTCAAACCAGCAGCTGGAGAATCCTGCAGTTTAGCTGCAAAGTGTGAGCAATGCCTGTTATTTTCTGGTAAAGATTTCATAGTTGTACTTTTCTGTTACCTTCAGCTAACTTTTCCAAAGCACTGTCTGTCCCATAGACTGTATAAATAATTGACGACAATACTGCTACTAAGAAGTGGAGCCAAAATGTTAGTTATTAATAGTTTGACTTTCTCTGTTGACTGGCTGCAGTATAGGTCATAAAGCTTGCCTTTTAAGTTATATCAGATGGGACATGAGGCAAACTAGCAATGTAAAATATGCATCAAATACATCAAACAAATACATGACTCTCTGTCTCAAAGGTTTTTTGCATCAAGCTGATTTAATTCCCACTGTTCTTTTCTAAAAAGAGGGGATGTGACATGTAATGATTGACAGCTCTGTTGACCAATGTGGCTCCTGCAGCATTCTTTAAAAAAAAAATTGAAGTTATATTTTTGGGGCTTTTTGCTCTTCATTGATAGGACAGCTGAAGAGAGATGAAATGTGTGCAGCAGAGTCGGGGAAGACATGCAGCAAATGGTTGCGGTTGGGAGTCGAACTGGCGACCTCTGAAATGAGGAGCCTCCGTACACTAGACCACTAGGCCACCGCGCCCCACCTGCAGCGTTCTTAACTAGGTTGGCTGCGTAGAGAAGGAACATTGACAGAAAACGTGGCAAACAGTCAATGCACTTTTTATAACTGCGAGTCTATGCTTCGTATCAACACAACATTTTGTCCTGCTTTGGACTGTACCAACCTCAGGGATCTGTGACATTTTATCAGTAAGTCAAGACTAGCATATATAGTTGTTCTTGACTTCTTCATAGAGGTTAACTTTGCAGAAACTTTGTTATAAACACGATCACTTACTCCCGGGTAGACCCCATTGCCTTTTGCGTACCTTTCCCATTGTAGAGCATAACCAGGCGCTCATGTTTCCGTACGTGCCTGCTTGTTCATGTGTACTGTTTCCTTATCAGTTGTGACTCCCTTTGTAGAGCTGCTGCGGCTGTGCTCGAGTGCCTCGGGTGTAATTTGAAGAGGTAGGTTACTGTTAGGGTAAAGCGATACAGCGGTAAACGGCATTGTTATAACGGGAAGCAGAGGGATAACGGAGCAGTCTAGATTTCACAGACGATCTGCAGCTGCTGTTATCACACAGAGCGTAATGAAACCTTTACTGGTCAGTAGCAACAGGGGACATCCTCTCTCTCTCTCTCTCTCTCTCTCTCTCTCTCTCTCTCTCTCTCTCTCTCTCTCTCTCTCTCTCTCTTTATTCTGCTTTTCCTCTGATCCTTTTTGTCCACGTCACTCCATCCCTGCATCCTTCCCCGTTTAACCTTGCTTCATCCTCTCGTCTCCTCTTTTTTTTTTTTATCTCCCTCATCATCCTTCTCCTAACCTTCTCCCATTATCGTTTCTTATTTTTTCATTTCCTCTTTCTTCTTATCTTGCCATTCATCACAACTCTTTTCCTGCATCCTCTTCCTTCTCCTTTTGTAACCCTCCTTTGTGGTATTCATTTACAGAGACACCGACTATAACTAGCCTGGAAACAGAGGATGGAAAGCAGGAGTAGGTACCTGCCATTTTTAATCTCTTTGACTTCATCTTGTGCAATTCTGCACTGCCCTTTTTCTCATTTCAGCAGCTCAAAAGACGTATTTTCATGGAGAAGTTATCAACCTCTGTGGAAATGTCAAACACATTTTTGTAGAAGCTTCAGAAGAAGGAGAAAAAAAATGTTCTGGCCGAGAAAAACCCCAACATAAGCTGCTCAGACAATAAACCAATTTAGTTAGAAAACAAATTTCACGAGAAAAAGATCACCGTTTTTGTTGTTTCCCTGCATCTGCTGTAACTTTGAAGCCCCCCACGAGGTCTCGTAAGTTTGAGATTAATTACTTTTCTTTTCCGGTCGAGCAAATTAAAGACCGCTCAGAAGAGTCCCTCATCAAGAAATCAACTAATCGGCTTCAACAACTTCACTCCCCCCGTCACCACTACCAGCCTTATCATCAGAGGGCATTCTCCCTTAATTTCAGCTCTCTGAAGATCAGTCCATCACAGGAGCTAAAAACAGAAAAACACTGTTCATTCTTCCGTACTAAAATAGATTTATTGATAAAGTGTTTCTTTGAAGAAGCGCCAAAGGGGCCTCATAAAAAAGAACCCATTCTTGCCTTGGATGTTTGGAGGCGTTTGTTTGGAGGGCCTGGGTGGTAGGAAGCTTCAGAGGTCCGCTTGTAGAGTGCCTGGTGTTTTTTTTGATTTCCCCCTCAGGGCAGTGAAGGGAGGCAGGGCAGCCACGGTGGACCTGGAAACTCCCCTCTGACCCCTCTCAACGCTCTCACCGGAGCAGAAACAGCGGCGAGCTTTCACAGCAGAGAAACCGCAGAGACGCAGGAGGCTGATAAGAGTGAAACAAGCCATTGAGTCGAGCTAAAAGAGAAGTTTTTCATTCCTCTAGAAGTGTGGGAAAGAGATCTGCCATGGGAAAAAAGATATGGGATGGGAAAAAATGTCTATGTCGCTGAGAAACAAGGGAGGGTAGAAAAGAGATTTAATTAAAAATCAACCCTTGATGGGATTACTTTAGAATCGGACGACTTTGTTTAATTCACTGACTCAGTTATTTCCTTCATTTGACCGTGAGCTGCCTTCACTGCATCCAGCCTCCTCATCTGATAGCAGGGATCAAGCACCATCCTTCTTCTGCTCTCCATCCATCTACCTCCTTTTCCCTTCTCCGTCCACCTCTCCATCTGTCCGCCCTGGCTTCCTTCCCCCCTCCACCTTTCTTCTGCACCCCCTCTTCCTTCTGTCCTTGATTTTCCTCTTCCATCCTTGTCCCACTCAGCTCCGAACAAGACCGATGAAAAGGACAACTGATTCTTTATCGCCTTGCCCTGATTCTCATCTCATCTTTAATCTACTGCTCCCAGCAATCACCTCATTCAGCTCGCTTCAACTTTGCCTTTTTTTGTGTGTCTCTTTGCTCTATATGTGTGTATGTGTGTGTGTTTCTGGTCCAGCCTCAGAGTGATAAACCGATAGCATCTCTCTCTTCAGCCCACAATGGGCCCCATAGACTGTAATAGTGCTTTCTTTCTCTTCCCATCACTCTCTATGGGCGCTGTGGCACAGTCTGTTCTGCAAAAGTAGTTTTCACATCACTATTTTCTAGATTGGCCAATTTTCTTTCTGACAAGAGAGCCGAACGGGTGCTCTGCAAAGTCTCCGGCTGCAATATCCCCACACAACTTAAGAGTCAGGTCACAGAGTTGGTTTGGTTTCCCAAAGAGAAAAAGAGACAATCTCAGTCTGGTTTCTTTTGTATTTGGCTCCAGAGAGGACAATTATACTATACAGTAAAAAAAAAACGCCTGTGGGATCTCATTTTTCACTGATGAGCTTGGGAAATATCGCTGCATCTGTAGCATTTAGTCCATTGTAACGTCTTTATTGTAGTCACACAATCTAAATTCCCTCTGAATGCACAATCAGTGCATCCGGCTAATGAATACAGCTGCCTTCTCTGACCTTGGCAGAGATGAGTGAGTCCCTATTGCCCACACGTGCATGATTACACACACACACACACACACACACACACACACACACACACACACACACACACACACACACACACACACACACACACACACAACCACACTGGCGCACACACAGGAGCATCTGCACACACACATTGAGCGGCCTTCCTGTCATCGCAGAGAGGTAAATGAGTCCCCGCTCAATAGTCCTGGCCTCCCATGGTACAAATGATCGCTGTATTCATGAGCTGACAGACCTGTTACAGCTGAATATCGGCACACGAGGTGTGTTGCTGGCAGTTACAAGTACAAATTGTGTGTTTTTTTAAGCTAATCAATGTATTGACCAATCTATAATGAGAGAGCACGTGTCTAAGACACTCCCTCACACAGAAAGTGTCAGCGTCCGGAAGTCAGCAGGAACTCCTTCTGTAGTGTAGCTGTTGTGTTGCTGTATTTTTGTTAAGTGTTTGCTAAGCTGCTGTAGAAGCCGTCGTTTACAGCGCTGCCTCTTCCCCGCTAACTGCACCCCGCGGCGTACATCTATCCATCAACAGTATGGGTCAGGCCTATTTGTTTGTTTAAAGAATATCCATTTCAGCAGGCAAACAGAGCATGTGTACATTAGCTATTTATAAACCCCCACATGAGCGCAGCCGAGCCCGCCGGACACAAATGGCCCACGCTTATGGAGAGCTGTACATCACGCTATGGATTTATATCAGACACACAATCAAAACATGTGCTTTTGTGGAGTGTGTGTGCTTGTAAATGCTGAAGGTAAAGTGTGCCTGACTGTTTTACCAGCCTCCTTGTTGCAGTGTTCTTTTTCTAACACCCAGAAGTTGTTATACTTAGTTAAGATTTTGACAAAGAACTCTTTGAATCTAGACTGAGAGTTTCACGAAAGAGGAGTGTGTAGAAATAAAGGACGAGGAAATGTTTTCCTTTTCAAACTGTAGTAAGTTTTCCATATCTGTCTTGTGTGTTTTCAATAACTCATGACCTTTTCCTCCCTAATATTCCCTTCTCTGTCTTCCACTCTGTGTTTCTGCTCCTCTTAATGACTCATCCTTCTTTCTATTTCTCTGTCCTTGCATCCTGCTCTTCAACATTTCTGTCTTTTATTCTCACAGCGTCTCAATCTTTGTCTTCCTTTTTCATTTCAGGCTCAACCACTAACTCTGTTCCTCTTTATGAGCAGTGTGAAAAGCATCAGCTGAGTTCTGAGCACCTTTGTCATCCTTTTCAGAATCGCCACCTATTATAAAACATGGATCGTTGATAAGCATGTTAATGGAAAGCATATTGTTTATTCACATTGGTGAGCCATCCATGAATGATGCTTTTCTGGGTAAACTCAATCAAATCAAATAATCCTGAGTTATAATCTCGTCAGCCATGTGAGAACGGTTGCTTTAAAAGAAAGTTAGGGTTGTTTTGTTGGTCACCAAACACACAATACATGTCTAGACATGTTTACAACATTAAGACATCATCCTTAATCTTCACGGCATTGTTTGACTCTAGGAACCAACTGCTTACAATTGTTGAAAGAACATTTGGAGTGAAAACAGAGTTACAAACCTCATCGGGACACGAACAAAAGCTTAAGATGTAATGCCTGGTTGGTAAATGATGTCAATGCAAACACGAACAGTTGGCTCCCAGTCTGCTCACGATTTGTGTGTGGTGATAATGATGATCTGGAAAGCTGAGAAATATCACATTACCAAAAGTTTAATTTAATTCTAATTATAATGATAAGTTCGTAAGTTTGGTAGAAAAAAATTTTTGGGGTTGAAGCTATTTATTGGCAAGTCGATGTCCTTTTTTCAGTAGTTCAAGACCTGCATTGACCCTAAAAGTTCAAATTAATATGAAAAGTTTTTTTCATGTTAAACCAAACTTTAGCAGTAGCTTCACTCCTATGTGTGGTATAAGAGTTATTGGGCGGCTATAGTAGCATTCCTCCTTTCATGTATCATCTTGTTAGATTGAAAACATTGTAAATGACTAAGTCTACTATCTAGTTCTCATTTTTGTTTTATTTCACTTTCACATACTGAGACTAAACCAAGCGGCAAACTCCGGTCTCAAATGATGAAGCCAATGCGGAAGTGATATAAACTGCAATACATCTAAAATCCGCTTGTGGCTGGCTGGAGAAACACCGGAAACCACATAGATATGATTGGGAAAAAGACGATCTTTGCAGCATTAATAAACATGTTTACAGCCTGGTTCAAAAAACGGCTTGGCCCCACAACGCTAATCTCTCTAATGGCACACACTGTACGGGGGGTGAATTTTTTTCTAACGTGAGGGTTAAGAAGATATTAAGATTATGAGTTTTGCCCAAATAAGGACATGACTGACGTGACTCCCGGTCGGGAACACACAGCCATTGGCTAAGAGACTCACACTACGTCACACTCTGCCTGGTTGAGTTCGGCATTACCAATATGGCTGCTGCCGTCGATTTGCTTCAAAACAGCTCTCAGGAACAGATGGGTGACGTCAAGGATACTACGTCCATATTTTATACAGTCTATGGACTAAACATGTAGGAGCGTGTGGCAGTTGCTTTTGTCCTGATTGTTGTTGGCTGATAACTTCCAAAAAATAAACCTCAATCTTCATGCACACGATTAAACTTTGTGTGTGCTAAAATCACTGGCAAATAATGGCAGATGACAAATGTTGCAGAGAGGAATCATTGCCCCTGCTGCATTTGCAAGATAATAATCTTGTGCACAAAAGATATTGTTAAATCAGGAATATAAATTGCATGGGTTTCTAAGATGCAGTTTATTTAGGAAAAAGAACAAGGCTTAAACTGTGTTCTTCCTTGACAACTTCCACTGCATTCAGCAATGTGCAGTTTTTATGCAGACATGTATCTTTTTCTAAAACCATCTTTTATCACCACACTGCCAGCTGCCTGCACAGTAGTTGAGTTTTAGCCTGCAGCAGTGAAGTATCTGATATTTAACCACATAGGATAAAGTATATGTTGTTGTTAGTCTATGCTGTTTAAAATAACTTCAGAAGGTTTCAAGAATTTGTAGAATGGCTCCAGGAGGCTTCAGGAAGGTCTATAAGAAGATCACCTTCACCTTGCCAATAAATGTGATTGACAGTGACAGTTGGCATCTTTGACATGTTCAAAACAAGGTTTTCAGAAATGGAGTCAAATAGCAGCTAATGTTGTACTGGTATTCAGATGTCCATATATGTGTGTGTTGTGACGACACCTATGCCCTTTATAAGACGGACTTTGGAGACAGAGGACAGGCGACTTCATCAGGCCCAGTCGTCCTCCAAGCAGTCGCGATGCTTGTCTGATACTTGTGCTGTTTGATTGTAATAAATCGAATTACTATCCAAGCTAGCCAGTGTCACAAAGTTAATTCTACATCTGCACATCACGGGCTGTTAACATATGACAAATTGGCGTCACGAACAGGATAGCATTGATAGTTGTGAGGTACTGACAGTACCACCTCCAGCTACTAATTTGCAGAGTCTCACGCCACGCCCTTCGATGGTCATTTGTCTTAAATTTAGGAGTCCTTTAAATGAAACAAGCACTCCACAAGGTTTATTTGCTGAATAGTTTCTTTAACTGAATGATTATGACCTAATGAAGGAGAAAAGAAGTAGAAAGTGGTGCTACTAGACTGATCTGCAATTACTACGTATCCAGCATGCATTGAGCTCTGAAGTGAGTGGCTTGCTTCTTCAAGCGCCATCCACTGAGTGAAACGCTGTAACACAATAGACAACCTCTCTCTGCATTTTATACTATTTTACTGGTTGAACAGATATATAGTACGCAGCTCACTGAAAATATGATGAATTACATAATAAACTGGTGTCTTATATACTGAGTTTTAAGGTAACTAAAAAAAAGAGCAGATTAGTTTAAGTTAGCACTAATAATTTAAAAGAGTCTTGTTTTAAACTTTTGCTTTTAGTTCTGTATTTCCCTCTGTAAGTAACTTTTTTTTTGCACTACAACTGAGTAAGAACTTTTTGCACCCAGTGTAGATAAACATCTAGGAAGATATTGGTCACCTTTTTATGGTTTTACCCAAATATTTCTCCTCTCGCTTATTTCTCAAACGACCCATCCTGTGCTCTTGCGACCTTCTTTTGATGTTCCATGCAAGTCTGGTACATACCCACAAAATTGCAGCACACACCCCCATGGTTTAATTTGCATCCACCATTTCTCTTCCCCACCCCATTCTCTCCTTTTCTGCCAGATTTTTTCACCATACATTGCTCCAAAGCAATGGGAGGATACCCAGAGCGCTGCTAAGTCTGAGATGCACACTTATAAGCATACCTTGTGTGAGATATATGATCTGATGAGATGCCATATTGGCCTGCGAGGGTCCAAATTACACATGCAGCTGACACAGAGAGCTGTTAGCTGACAGATGGCTGGAGCAAAAATTTGCATTCAAGTCAGTGAAAGCTGGAGGCTTAAAATTCTTCATGCTTGTACATGATAAACAGTAGATGTGTGGATAGGCTCTGTGAGTGTGTATGTTAATGTGCATTTGCTTGTATACATGTACGCTGCATTGTGTGTTAGGAATATTTGTAACTCAGCTGCTTCAAGGACTCATGTGTGCCACTGCCTGTGGATGTGAGTGTCTTTGGGTGTTTGCTGGGCACAGGATCAGCAGAATGCCACTGGAATGAGAATAAGTGCGGCTTTGCCATGGCAACAGACGAATGCCAGAGCAGACGGGAGCAGCTGAATTAAAGCCCAGCGCTCATCACAGCGGGGGAAGAAGAAGAACGAAGGACCTGATTAAACAGCACCATCTCTGCTCCTGAAGCCTTCAGCCCCAGCGCCTTTCATCTTCCATTTCAGTCTGCTGTGAGATGCTACAAAGTGAAACCAGCCTGCAGAGAAATGTAGTCTCCAAACCACATCACTGGTTGGGATGCAGATTTTAATGTCTTGCACGCTTATACAGAGAACATCTGAGTGCTCGGTGACACAAACACAGACGCAATAGCTCCCCAAAAATACCGCTAGCTGAACAAGTGATGCATCACCACGCTGAGTGCTGCCGTGTATCAAGGTAGATGTCGACTGGATAAGTGATTCACAGGTTGAACTTGTCTCCTGGTTGCATCACAGAATCTTTGATTGGTTCATAACCAGTTGATAAAGCGAGGTGCTGTGCTTACACGCACATCTACACATACACACACAGCTCTGACTAAGTGCAGTGATTGATAGCTTCCCGTGTACTGCACAGTAGTCAGCTACTTTGCTGGAGTGTGAACACAGTAGCTGATTTTTGGCTCTATCCCCAATGTCCTAAAACACACAGGGCTAATCCCTTTTCCTTTTTGCTATTTATTTTAGGGTCAGCAGGGAGGTCCACAACTCTTGTGTTTTTCACTGAGGCAGCAAAAAAACATGGAGGGAGACAGAGGAGGAGAACAAGAGGTTGAATGTCCCATCAGGTCAGCAGGTTTCTCGGGCAAGGGTCTTAACCTTTTCCTCCTCTGAGCACCTCCAATTTCAGTTTTTATTTTTTAATTTCCACAAACTTAAATGAAAAAAAAACAGCTAGAGGACAGTGTATCATAAGTATTTATGTGTGTGTATTCTGCTGGCACACGTCTTCAGACCAGTCTTAATCCGAGTTTTTCGCAGTATGCGTCACCATCCTCACTTCTCTCTTTTCTTTCAACACTGTTCTGTTTTTTTTTTTGCACACTGAAGACCATGAAAGGAACAGGCCCCCCCTGAGGGCGAGCCAATCTTCTGTCTTTGTCCAATGATATTAGTTTGTCCAATGATATTAGCTGCAAGAAATTAACAATGCCTTCAAATTAAAAAAGATCACTCTGTGACCTTGTAAAGACAATTATAGCTGCTCATTCTGCGTGCGCTGATGAGTTTCTTGTAGGTTCATCATCATAAGCTAAATACAGCACGGCTGAGATCAAAGCCGGCGAGTTCGACGCTGCTTTAATAAAATTCATATTGACGTCCGTGATGTGGTGACCGTGGAGAGTCAGCCAGGGGTAAGAGCTAAACAATGTCCAACCCAACAAATTTTCCTCCATATTTCCTCCTTTTTTAGCCAGTCCTGTCAAGAAAATTATCCACATCCGTTACTTTTCTCATGTCTATTTTTAGTTAAGCACAGTTTGAATTTTCTGGTAATTACACAAGGAAACGTTTCATCCTCCTCCTTGATCTTTTTTTTTTCCAGGAGCAAATACAAAAGTTTTGCTGTTAATAATGGATTTTTTATTGGCACACAGAAAATGCTTGCCTTGAAAAGATTCTGGCTCAATATGAATGGAAGTATAATTTATCAAATCCCTTTCCCACTTTCATATCCTATGGAATGCACACTCTGAAAGGAGACACTATTTCTGAAAATTGGAAGGTATTCTTATGATGATTTCATGTCCACAGCTTTCCACCGCTCTCTCCGTCGGTGCACCCGGTAATTTCACTTGTAATGTGAGAATGATGGAGTCGTGATAATGGCACGCTTTCGTTTCATGTGAGACAGGAAGACTCATTACAGGCCCTGACATGTTTCTCGACGGGGGAGAGAAATGCGTCCTGTTATCTCCTCATCGCCGCATCTCAACAGTTGTCAGTCTTACATTTCCTTTTCATCATCAGTTCAATCTGTGGAGTTTCATTAGTGCAGTGGCGGTGGCGCACAGAACTCTGTCAGGCATAGCTAAGTAGAACACAGAGACCTGTCTTAGTCTAGAGGTGTTGCATTGTGGCTTCAAACACAAGCAAACTCATCTATTTGCTATCACCGGGATGCAAAAATAAGCAATCAAGAGGGAAGAAAAGCAGTGGAATTTAACTTCTCATCAGGTAGAGAGGGAGTTTCTGCAGTTTCAGAATTTTTTGGCGAAACCTCAAACAAACCTCTGCTGTGGATCTGTTTGCAAACCGCAACTTGTGTAAAGTGGAGTCCGCTTTAGGAGATGGAGAAAGATGAAAAGATATGATTAAATGAAATCTCTTAGGAGCTGGGACTGCCCATTCTAAAAGGTGGATTTTGTTTTCATCATATCGTCTACTGTGTGCACCGTACAGTTTACCATCAAGAGAAGATTAAACAGGGAGGTGATGATGCCACCAGCATCTGAGCCTTCTTATTTCTACTGAGTGTCCTCTGGATCAAAGCCAAGCCTTTTTTTCCCCCCTCTGTGCGGCTTCACAATAACGTGAATCCTGGCCTTAATAACCCACATAGGTCAGCACAAGCACACACACCCCTCCATCCTTCGCCTTCTCCCGTCCCATTTCTCAGCTCCTCTCCCAGGAGCATTAAAACAGACAACAGACCTTGGTTAGGTCATGGCCAACACAGACCTCATTTGTCACAGGGGATGAGCGTCTATGAAACTGGATTGTTAATTATGAGAGTAAAATAAAGACGTATGAGGTACCAAAGCAGATACACACACACACACACACACACACACACACACACACACGCGCACACACACACACACACACACACACACACACACACACACACACACACAGCTGAACTCACACGGGACTAACACCTTGCAAACATTTTCACTGGGAATTCAATTATCCACGCATGCAAACACACACACACAAATAGACAAACACTTGGTTGCACATCACTGATCAGATGCGCACACACACGCAGGTATATATAGAGGGCCATTAGGAGCTGGATCAAGATGTATGGGTGCTATGTGTGCCATGACTCATGCTCTATTGCGTAATTAATGGGTCTGAAAGTGTGCAGTTTAAGTGGGATTAGTTAGCTGATTAACACAAAGAGCACTTTGAGCTGTTAGAGGCGTGATAGTGTTCAGAAGTGAGTTCTGTAACACTTTCTATGAACCCACCTCTTATAAGCACATTTATAAAGCCTTATAAATGCTTTATAACAATTCTTATAAGTTATTTGAGGCATTCATAACAACATATAGCAGAGTTTATGAAGTGTTATACGCAGTGAACATAATATTAAGTCTTGGTAGCGTGAGTGATTCAGCTGTTCAGATGCAGGCATGTTCCAGTTATTCATTACTTAGAGGTGTCAAAAGTATTCACATTCATTACTCAAGTAGAAGTATAGATACTAGGGTTTAAAAAGACCTCTGTAGAAGTTGAAGTATCAACTCAAGCTTTTTACTAAGTAAAAGTATAAAAGTACTGGTTTCAAAACTACTTAAAGTATTAAAGTGAAAGTAATGTAAGGGGGAAAAAATGTCATTAAAGACAAAAGCTTAGGCTGCGCAACAGGGGCCGATAGTGCACTACCCCACCTCCCAAAAAAAACATATTTCTAAAGGCCATAATGACTATAATATTATATTAATATGTTAATGTATCATGTTTATATTCTCATCCAACCACAATCAAATTCACTCTAATTGGATGGCACGATTTATCGGGATAGGTTTTTGTTTTTTTGTGTGTTTTTTTGAACGATGACAAGCCGGGATGAAAACAAGCTGAAATGATATAGGAGTAACGAGGCCATTTTTAAAATGTTAGGAAAGTACAGATAATTTTGTGAAAATGTAAGGAGTAGAAGTATAAAGTCGGCTGAAAAATAATTACTCCAGTAAAATATAGATACCCACAATTTTTTAAGTAAGGTCTTGAAACCTCTGCTTATTAGTACGTTATTGTTATTTATTAACAGGCAGGTGAAGACTATGCGAGACACAAACTAGCTCTATCATATCTGAAGGCAGAAAAAGTTAATAGCTGCTCAGTGAAGCAGCTTTTAAAAGGAGTGTGAGCCCTCTCGCCTTTAAAACTTCAACATTTGGACAGTTTCTGCTTGAAGGCATTTGCACTTGACTTTATAAAAATGAAGAAAATTAAAGAGTTGTTTAAGAAATTAAAAATAGGTTGAGAAAACTCGAACCCTGTCTGACTTTCTGGAGCACCGCTGTAGAAAAAAGTGGGTATGATGGGAAAAGCTGTTGGTTCAGTTCAAGTTGCAAAATTATTGACCTCATATCAATTATATAAAGATGCTTAAACACTTCTATATATCTGATCAAAAAATCAGTCAGGAGTCAAGCCCCTGCATTGAAGACTTGCATCTAAATCACTAAGCTAACTGACGCCCCAGTGGGTTACATTGAGTTTCTTTAGAGTTTCGTAATTAAATTGTAATTATCTATGCAATAACTCCAATGTTAGCTAGTTTCTAACATACTATTTAAGAGGGTGTATTATGCTCAGTTTCACACTTTATATTTTCCTTCTGATAGCTAGGTGGTAGCTCAAAATGAATGACAGCTCAAAAATTCTTTACTACTTTACTAAGTTGCTAACTTCTCCTATACTTTGTAATGTTACGTTTTTCCCATCTTTGTTCTGCTGAAGTTTTTAACATTAACCACAAACAATAGTTAGTAATTGGTAATGCTAACCAGAGAGCTGATTTAAGTTATTATTTTACTTGCTACAAACTACCGTTGACTGGACCGTTTGGAGTGGTTAACCTGTGGTAAGTAAACAAACATTAGTGTTGATTGCATTGTGGCTAGGAGGACAATTCACATGGAAAATAATTGAAAAATACTCATTCTTCCGAAAACTTAACGACAATCGTTGTTGAGCACCTTGATGTAGACATATATACAGCATACATACATTACTTTAACTTACCCGGGACAAAGTCTCTTTAGAGACCATAATAAACACAACACTTACCAAATAGGGAGGCTTTTGAATGCCTTCATTTGCTCTGTGGTGTAAAATGAAGTCTGTAGGAAGAGGTAGTTAGTGATGTCAACGGCAGGCACATTCAGAAATAAGCTCGGGTCACTTAAAAAACGGAAGTCCTCATGAGAGGAGGATCTCTTCCAATATAAACCAGGCTCTCCTCGGTTGCGTCCATTCTGAAATTTACTTCCTGACCCCCATTTGAATTCCACGCGTCACTGGCATGACGTTATTGCCAACAACCTATTAGTGATAAGATTTGAGGAAATCTCACGTCCCTCTTGCTTGTTTCTCATGATATTGTGGACAAGCCGTTCAGAGCAACCTGCAGTCTCATCCTGGGTTTACTCCAACACACGTTTCCCTCATAGTTTAAACTTTGCCCACATTCAGTGTTGACATCCAACATTTTGATGTAATATTTGTTTGTATTGAATGTTAGCTAACTAACTTATCAATGACATATTCCGTAGAAAACAAATGCTGTTTTCCCATGAAAATAACTCAGGACTCCAAGAGACAGACTGACAAACAGTACGTCAGGAAGGCCCATCACAGGAACAGACTGACTGGGTGACAGACTAGCAGACTGACTGACAGCACGTCAGAAACCAGTCAGATACACTAAATCTGACTGACTGACTGAAGGCCAATAAAAAAGGCTGCAGGCACACAGAGGACTCAGTGTTGTGAGCGTCAACCAGGAAGAGTAAATAGCTGTCCTGGTGACACAGTGGGGTGGTGGACGGGCGGCAGCAAAATAGAGGCAGAGAGATGGGGCGTAAAGAGAACAGGGTGCAATACTGCTGGGTGCTGAGGCGGTGAAATGAGGGGTTTGAACTGCTGATGTAAGCATGGACACTCTCTTTTTCTTTTCCTCTCCCACTTACACACACACACGCACGCACCACACACACACACACACACACACACACACACACACACACACACTATCGCACACACAGCGCTGACAAGCTGTTTCTACCCAGGGGAAGTCATTCAGGGTTCAGAGGTTCAACTGAAAACGAATAACAGTGGCCGGACGTATTGCTCTTCTTCTCACTGGCTCTTTCTGGTTGCATTCATGATCAAGCATTTCCTTCCATTTGCCTCCATTTCTGCCTTCTCCCTCAACCCATCTTCCTTCCTCACTTCACTCTCACCCTCTCCCCTCAGCCACCCTCGCCTCTGGATTTCACACAGCTCCCTTTAAATATTAACAGCTACAGTCTGAGGAGCTCCACTGTACGCTGCACAGGGCTTGGCTTTCGAAGAAGCAATTCTGTATTCATTTTAATCAGCATTCAAAGGGCGAGCATGCTTCATTCATACTAATCTGTCTTGAACATTTTAATAAGGACCATTCTTTGGACCTGCACTTTGGAAGAATCTCCCAGAGCTAAAGTCTGTGTTTGTTGCAAGCTATAATTGGTGTTTGTCTCTCTCTGTGGGCCAGTGTATGGTGTGACAGTGGCATTACTTAGATATTCCATTTTATCAGGCGCTGGCTGAAGCTTTTCGGCGTGTGGAACGTATTTAATTGTGAATTCGACAGTGCAGAGCTGCCTTTTTTTTGGCTTATAGAAGATCTGTTTCATCTCAGATCAATTAACAGTGGAATACACAGAAGCAAGAAAGTTTGCATCTGATCATTTCGGAAGCCAGCCCATAAATATATGCATATCACAAACAGAACCTCAAAACACAGATGCTCATGCAAAAAATCAAAACAGGGTTGGTCTTGTCTTTTGTGTGTCAGGTTGTGTACATAAAGCTCAGGCACAAAGAGCAGAACTGATGAATTATCGATACGGGTGCCCCGAGAAAACGTTTCATCCGTGAAACAGTGTCAGTCTGACGTGTGGCCTCCAGCAGGTGAGCGCAGTCCACAGACACAGATGTAAAAGTTTACAAACTCAGATTTGTTGAAATTCAGCCCTGTGTTGCTTTCAAGTTATTTACAAGGTAGGAAAAGCCGTGTCCACAAGGAGTGCACCTTCTTGTGGACTGCTTTTCATTAAAAACGAGTCGAGGGGTATCAATTATTGACAGCTTTCCAGAAGCTGGCATACATTTAAGTGAAGTTTAGAAAATATCGAAAACTTTTTGGGGAACAGAGGGAGGGGTTAAGGTGGTGTAAATGATGAATAAAAGGAGTTTGCAGGAAGGTGTGAGAACAAAAATTCCTTATTTACTTTTGTGCATTGCCTTTACACTGCTTTGGCAGTACCTGCACCCAAATTGACTTGAAGCACTTTGTTACCCGTACTGATCTTGTTTCCTCTTGTCTAGATCTTTGCTTGTGTTGTTCTTGTTCTCATATGTACGTCGCTTTGGATAAAAGCGTCTGCTAAATGACATTGTAACATTGTAACATTGTAACACTTTTGATGTGTACACTGTATGTTAGTAAAGGACAAAAGCAGCCCAACTCTATACCTCACTACTAGCTTTTAACGTGGTCACATGGACTTCACGAGCCAGTAGACTTCTGCTAAGTTACATTACAGTTTTGTTGTATTGTTTTTTTCTGACAAAGTTTGTTGATTTAATCTGTAATCATTAACTTTGGGGCCGATATGGGGCACTGTGAGCTTAGTAAGTTCTTTCATTTCTATGTTTGAAAAAGCAACAATAATCCTCTGGGTTTATGACTGTCCATTGTTATTATGAAAATATATATTAGAGCGGCTTAACTTGTAAAGCTCATGTGAGGAACTCTCAGCTTTGGCGCCCCCTCTGGACAAAGTGATACCCACTATCTCTTTGCTGATCATTTGATGTCTTTGAAAGTAGTGTTTCCTGATGATTAAATGTATCCCTGCTTTATTTTAAAAGTCACACATTTCCACACTTTGAATATTCACTTGAAAAGATGAAACAAAAGTCTGTTCCTTAAACATGTTGTCAATCATCTGGTTTGATCCCCTCACAGCAGTTACAGGCATTGAAAATGACGATACTGAAGTTTCCAGTCTTGTTGCAGATTGTCTCATTTGCTTTTTTTAGTCATGAAGAGGCATCACTGTTAATTTCATTCTTATTCATAACCTGCTGAAAGCTCCTTACTGGAGCTTTAAATCTAAAGCCATGAAAGTACAATGGAGGAAGTAATCTAAGCTACACAGACAGCTATGAGAGAGCTAACAAACTCCATCCTCTGAGAGAGAGTATGTAAAAATATTTGGAAATAAAGTCAGAGTGCCCCTGATGCTTTTTCCTATCAAAAGTAATCATCAGAGTTCCTATTTAATTTGGATCTGGTTACACAAACATCTGTTTATTATTCTTTATCTCCTAGACTCCTTCCAGCATGGCCAATAAAAAAGTAATAAAAGTATTTGCTATCATGTTGTTATTGTTGTTCACTTAATATTAGTGTATTACTTGGTTGGCAATCAAAGTCATTACTTTCCATCAATAGAATCTTCAGTTTATTTGTTCTAATTTTATGCAGACATTTTTTGTTTTTTTTGGCAGAGCAGGTTTCACTGCAGCTTTGCCCTTGAAGCTTACAAATCTCTGCTGATGAAATGAATCACTTTATGTTTTTACTAATCGACTGATCACAGCGGGACTCC
Organism: Notolabrus celidotus; assembly: GCF_009762535.1. NCBI lineage: Eukaryota > Metazoa > Chordata > Actinopteri > Labriformes > Labridae > Notolabrus > Notolabrus celidotus. Next base: position 6,602,545 of record NC_048293.1, on the reverse strand, counting down.
GACTATTTTAGAAATTAGTTCATTTTGTTCTTTGGAGCCTGATAAAACGGCAAAGTGGTGTGTTACAGAGTTGCCTCCCCTGCCTTCTTTAAATCTTGATCGACCACTCAGGACGAGGAGTTTTTTGTAGCAGGAAAGGGCGCGCTGTCACTCACACTGACACTTATTCAAACATGAGCCTGCTTACACTCATGCACAAACGCACAAACACACAAACACACAAACACACAAACTAAACTGCAACCTTACAGTGACCCCCGAAGGTGTTAGCGTGTGCGTCTGTGTGTAACAAGACAAAACGACGGACACTAAGTTGTCTGAAAGCCCTGCTGGGAGTCAGTGGAGCGCTCAGCCATGAAATGCTCTTAGTAGCACTTTCAACAACAATCATGGTCTGAATACACACACATGCATCTCCACAGTACCAAAACATACAGAAAAGCCTGTAGATACAGTTCCCTCTTCTACATATGCAAAATGTTTAAAAATTTGCTGCCATAGTGAGCAGGGACACACTCAGACATTATTACTTTGCAGCAGATTATTCGCGTCCCATTACCGTGCAGAGATCATTTGTCCTCCTCTCGTCCGTCGGGCCTCTAACTCAAGGAACCAAATGTGGCACTCAATGGGTGACTCATTCAGATTTCCTGCCATGTGCGCCATTAATGTTAGTACTTAGAAGCCATCGTCCTGTAATGTTTATTTAATGCATGCCTCTGCCGACATGATACGGTCTTCTGTCATGTTTGAAGTGCGTTATGTTTCTGCCTTTTCCAGTTTGAGGCTGTTGTTTTTTATCGGGTGCAAAAAGCTCCCGTTCACAGATCACTTCTTTTTTTACAAAGCAATGACAAGTTGAGATGTAGACCTTGACAACATCCTTCTAGGAGACATATTACGGTGTGATTCTGTTTTTTGATGACGTTAGACCGATTTGAAAAAGGAGACAGAGAAACACAGAGATGATTCAGCGACAAACATTACATGAGGAATATCTTGACAAATAAAAATGGCGCCTGCTTGTTGAATGCAAAATGCCTTTCAAATGAATTGAATGATTATATTTCGTTCTTTCCCATCTTGCAACGGTTGACCGGCGCATGACCCTGGCGGAGCCGTAATTGGCGGGTGTTTGAAGCTTTGCGGCGCTCTGACACATACTTGGAGGTGTTTTGTCTGGAAGGCAAAGAAATGAATCAGTGAAGGTTACAGTAACAACAGCTTGAAAAGACCTCCTCAGGAAAGACACCCTGCTCTATGTCCAGTAAATATTCTCCATGAAGAGGGTTGTGCACAAGCAAACGTCTGCAGACTGATTTCCATTTATGAGCGTCACTATTTCTAAAGAACCATATGCTCTGTTTGCTGCGAGCCCCCCTGCAGCTGAGTGCTTGTTGTTCAGTGAAGCCACCAACAGCAGCTTCACAATGCTTTGAGGCCATCGCTAGCTACACATGCTCTTTTATATTTGTTTGTTTGTTTGTTTGTTTGTTTGCAATCGTACTGTATTTCCAAGCTTGCATATATCCGGATTTTTCTCCACTGCTTCTGTTACTGATTAAAAATGGATGAGAACTTTATTTAGTGCAAGGCAATACACTCGCCTGATGTGCTTGAATGAACGATCTGTATGTGAGTGAGATTGTATGTGTGCTTGGGTTCCTCCTGAGTCTGTGGGGGTGATGAGACAAGTGGATGTGGGGTTAGCGCTAGGTTAAACCAGTCCACTGTCAGGTCAGTCAGAGTTCAGCAGCACAAAGGCTAGAAAGCTGCAGAGAGTGGCTCAGGTAGAGGCAGGATCAGTGCTGCGGTTAAGACCGACAAGACCGCTGAGATGGAATTCCCCCACAGAGAGGACAGGATGCTGAGGGTTTAGGATGCCACAATTAAATCTCTGGGAAATCTAATCCTGTGGAAATGAAGGCTAAAGATAAGAGTTGCCTTCAGGAATGGGAAAGCAAAGAAAAATCTTGTACCATACCAGCGTGACATTATTCTCTGCTCACCATGGGGACCTGTGGAGAAGAACAAAGTCAGACAGCAGCTGCTACTCCACCTTGATGAGAAAAAACAATGTTCAGCCATATATTCTATCTCGCACAGCTCTCTTCTTGGCACTTCTATGTACTTTTTAATTGAGAACACACCAACTGTTAGCTGTAGTGCGTGTTTTCATTAACAATGGCGGTCAGGGCTTAAAGTTAGATTGAATCGGCATTAGCAGTGGATATGCCATGTTTGTAGCCAGACAGTTTAATCACTAGTTACTCCCTGGCTTTCTTACTTATCTTCTGGCTGTGCAAGATGCTGGATTCTGATTGGTCAAATCTCCATGACATCTCCTTGACGACAGTTATTAACTTTCACTAACATGAGCAGCACCAGATACAAACTCATCACACGTCATGTCAAATCAATCCACAGAAAATAATTCTGGATGTTTTTTTTCTGCTTGTTGACACCATAGACCGCAAGGTAATGTAAAACTGTTAGTTTCTGTTAGCATCATATTAGTAAACAATGTGGCTATAACGTAAGTTTCATTTAGCATGCTAATTTGTCAGGTGAAATATTATGGATATTTTCATACTGGATCCTGTCCTTCAATCCTAGCAGTGAGTGGAGCAGGTGAGCATAACTTTAACTAACTATAGGCTACCAATTACTAAAAAGAAATGTAAATCATGAGCGGTGGTGACAACAGCAGCAGTGTTAAAAGTTGTGACATTTGCCTTGTTTATTTTTAGGCGTTGGTGGTCTTGTCTCACCCATTCGGGATTCTAATTCTCATAACCATCTGCTAACCATAAATTGTCCCTTACTTAAACAACATGGATTCCATAGTTATAATACTAAACATCGTTCTATTAGTTAGTTATCTCAATGGAAATATAATGAATTATCAGATTACTTTATTCTTATTCGACCTTTATTTTACAAAGTAAAATGTTTGAGAACCAGTTCTCATTTACAAACATGACCTGACCACGAGGCACCAACCGGAACACATACACACACATAGACATATAAACAAAAACATTTAAAAACTTGACTTTATAAGTATTCATAGACAAAAGATATTCAACTTTGTTCAATTCTGAAAGTATTTCTCCAAGATGTCCATTACTTTTACCCTGTTTGGAGAAGACCTGGCGTTTTCAGGGTGAGACATCACCTCTCAGCTTCATGTCAAAGCCCTGCTGCTCACCCTGTCAGGGTTCCAGTCTGCTATAACAACCTGCTCATTATACATTATTAGGGGTGAGTATTGCCAAGTACCTCATGATACGATACGCATCACGATACTTGGGTCACGATACGATAGTATCACGATATATCACGTTATCACAATATTGTGATATATTGCAATATTCTACACAGTAAACTAAGAAAAAATAGGGATGGTGTAAATCACACAAAATTACTCAAAATTGAAAGGACAAATTAAGTCAAAAGTATTTGATCGAGAACAACTTTTTCCGCTTTATTATTTTTGAAATACTGAAGTTGTATTTTAGTTCAAACCCGGCTAAAATATGAATTTGTATTATTACAAAAATATTGATATTAAGATTTGATTCTATATCATATTAGAGGTTAAAGTATCGTGATATATTGCTGTATCCATATTTTAGCTTCAGGGACACCTATCACGCCACTAACTGCCATGTTACAAGAAAAGATCACCTATTTTCTCTAATTCGATTTGACATTTGACATAACTGCTAACGATTTGTAACCTGTGCTAACTTCCACTGTTAACTGCTTTTGCAAACATCATACAGGTACAAACTAGATGTGTTTAGTAGCATTTGCTGTTTCTTGTTAACAGAGAGTTAAATGCCATTAAGAATCAACAGAGAGGATAGACATCAATCAAAGTGTTACTGACATTGGACGGTTTCTTCTAATTAAACTTAAGAAATAAAACACAAGCAAAATGTTTGCACAAAGATTTCAACTCTGGTTTCCCCAAATCTTTCAGAAGTTCTTTCATCGCCGTCCAAAGTTTGTTTTGGAAGAAATTCATTTCACAAATCAAAGAAGAAGAAGAAGGCTGCAGTTCAATGAAAAAAAAAAGCAGTAGCCAGAAAAATAAAACTCCTGAGTTTTATTCAGCTTATGATAACTGTGTGTGTTTGTGGTTTGGTGTGAATCATGGTTGTTCACTGTTACTGGGACAGACCCTTTCTGTTGTATGTTACATATTTTATATGCACATGTATATGCACCAGCATTAAGCATTAATGGTTAAATGTTGGATGCTAGGGTTTGTCTGGAAGGCAAGACATGAATCTGTGGAGTGATACAGATACATAGTGATATGTTATAATAATAATAATAATAAAAGTATAATTATAAAACATAGGATCAAACTGTTAACTTTGTCCATAAGCCCTCATATAATCAAGGTTTACTTACAGAAGCACTGAAATCAGCTATTTCAGTATGTTTTACATTGAAGTAGATACTAAACATGTAACATAGACACTGTTAGTGCTGTTGTGGTATAAACATTTCAGCCTAAATGAACTGATTGCTTATCGATTACACCTGCATCTGGAACATTTCAGTGAACTTCAACAATTGATTTCTAAAGGCTCATAAAAAAACCCTCAGGTAGTGAAACACTTCTTTGATTGAATGTGTCTTTTAACGCTCAGCCGTATGACTCTTTATAAAGCTGTTTGGTTAAACTGTATTTGTTCTCATAAATTACATTTTATTTTTGAGGATGATAAGAACAATTTTGTAGACTTCCACCATTTTTTTTTCATACTGTGGCAGCAAGGGAGTTGCTACGTCTAACCACATGTCGGTACATTATCCGTTGTGAGGCCCGGTCTCTGGAGAGGGACAAATATGGAGAACAGATCACCAGAGAGACGGGAGGTGAGAAGAGACAGGCAGCCAGAAGGATATAGCGTGATGGATAGAGGCCATAGAACAATGAAATATGCATCAGGGCTCGCGTTAAATTTTAATCCAGACTGTTGACTGGAGGTTGACCCCGTTGTGACCCAACACTTGCGGGAGGGAAAATATTCGCCGGGGGTGCCAGTGGGTGCAGGAGCAGGGCGAGGAAATTGTGAGGAAGAGGAAAGTAATGAGGCTGGCTGGAGGTGCAGACGGGTAATTTTATCTGTCTGAGTGCCTGAGTGTCTGAGCGTCCCCTAACTACACGAGAAGCAGGGAAAATCTGCAAAAGCCTCAAAGAATAAAAACCCTCATATTTTGAACCAGCTTCTGTATGTTAGCAGAGGATGTGCCTCAGCTCTATACAAATCCTTGAGCAATATATCTACAACATATACCTCTAGAAATGTGCAGGTGCCTGTAGTCTGTGAGGATTTTGTGGTGAAAGAAATTCCCGGAAGAAAATGTCAAATAAAATCTCATGTTGTGTATTTTTCTTTAATAATAGACAAAGTTGAAAGGAAACATGAACGATTCTTCCTAAGAGCTCGAAAACAGCACCAGTGCTTTAATGTGTTATTACAAAAAAACGTATATGTTTTATCCCTGTGTGCATACAGTCAGCAGAACATTTGACCATATCCCAGAGAAATTAGCCTGACAGTGCATGGCTCTGGGAAAAGAGATGCGCATGTTTGCAGACACTAATTGAACTGCACAGGCTGACGGGGCTAACTCATGTAAATTCTGTTTATGGTTTGTTTTTCCCTTTAATGTGTTGTAGTATATTGATGCTTGAACTTGTGTCCTCTGTTCCCTTGATGTGCATGATCACAGTCTATCAGGTTGTTTGTGTATGTGAGAGATTGCAGGCATAAAAAGCATGAGCCAGACTAGGGTTCTCCTGAGGACCCTGATCCTCATTTTCAAAACCAGAAAATTATCAACGTGGGAGCTTATTGATTTTGCTATCTAAACTCATGTAATGAGTAATTCAAGTCATGTCATTGAAAACAAATAACTGCTGCACATTGTACATTGATCGTCTGATAAAGTCTTGAATAAAATTAAATTGCCAGCCAACACATATTAAACTCCACTAAGAAGAATCTTGGCGGAGAAGTTGCTTGTGAGGATAACTGAAAACAAAAGAGGAATGCAATTTATGTTGCAAAAATGATTGCTTGCAAGGGGGAACACGACCTCCATGGACAATCAGCATTGTGCTTCAAATTGAGCCAAAATCCAGTACCTTACCTGTCATCAAGTTGAGTAACTGTCAATTCTAGCTGCTGCCATTGAGAGACCATCATCCTCCTCCACTCAAAGTAGCTGGGGTAAACACAATATGCTTAAAGTCCTGTTTGTTTGACCCATCCATACACCCTCATCACCTGTTCTGTACTTTCTCACTTCTACCACTTCACATTAGTTCCTTCCACGCTTTTCTCCCAGTGTAATTACTAAGGCCACTGGTGTTGCCACCTTAATAATGCCTGGATGACTGAAATGATCGGAAGGAGGAAGGAAGTAGGGGTGTGAAGATTCATAGATCTGAATTGGTAACCAATCTGAATGTTAAAGATCTGTGTGCACCGGTCCATGTCATCTGTTCAATGTCATATATGATTGCTGGCCTGGTTTTCAAAATTGTGATATGATTGACTGAGGTTTTGCTGTGTTATTTCTCTGTACTGTGCTCAGCATCTTCAATCTAGCAGGACTCAGATGTTGACCTTTCACCTTTCTCAAGAGCAATGTTAGCTTAAGTTGCGGGTCATGTAGCATTAGTTAGTTCACAGGGAGAAAACAACCACGTCCAAGATTGAAGAAGCCATTTACAGTCTCTATATCAGGATTTATGTGGGCTTAATATGGAGGAAATAAAGCTTTGGAGACGTTGGTGGCAAGACAAAATTTCATCTGATATGATGCTAGCATTAGCAAGCAGCAGCTCAAACAACCCTCAATATTAAACCCCTTTTTCAGCCTTTACACAGGAAAGTCTGTGACATCTATGTCTTATTTTATTACTATGGTTTATGACCTTAGTGTGCCATTTGGAGTGATGGCTTTGTGACATGGTTTACAAGTTCACTCTGTCATTCAATGTTTGTTGTCATCTACTTGTCTTGTTATATTGGCTCTATTTTTTGTTACTTTAAAAAATAAATGCTTAGCTTTAAGTGCTAGCACGACTTTGCAAAGTCTGTGGAGGTGGATGTGCAGAATAGCTCAGATTTCTGTGTTAGTTTTAAAATATTTTCATATTTCTCCACCAAACTACCTGTCATAATGAGACACCTGGGCATTGGCTTGTGATTCAAACTTTGGTTTATTGATAATTTTTTCGTTCTGTACAAAAGGCCCGGTCTTTTGTGTCTCGGAAAACTAGTAAACAAAAGGACGTTATTTTTAAAGAGGAATTATCTTGAATTTGTTACTCAGTTAATTTAAGTAAAAAATAAATTGGAATTCAAATATCAATTTGCATCAAACCTAATGGAATCATACCAAATCTAATCGTTCTACACTTTAATGAATCGTCCTTAAATCGGATCGTAACCATCAGAGTTTCAAATCAGATCAGATCATCTAGTCAGGGAGAGATTGACAAGCCTAGAAGGAAGTACATCAATGTAACTTCATTTGGTCCAGATTTTTAAAAAAAATTCACAAGACAGTTTTTCTTTTCTTTTTTTTCATTCCCCTTTATCTTGTTGGTTTCATGAACATTTCTGAGCGACACAGGTTTTCAATGATAATAGAATTGACTTTACTAGTCTGCATTGGTAGAAATTGTGTTCATTAAGTGCTGCTTAAACTGATGTAAATATTACTTGAGGTATCTTCAGGATCTTTTTCTGAATTAAGGAAAATGACAAACAGTTGAAAAGGTTCACTTTGAGACTGTATCATTTTGTTTTAATGTTTAGTGAACAGATGTGAATGTGTCTGATTATGTAATCTGACATCTGGAACAGAGGCATGGACAGCCTGGTCATATTTCAGCTCTCTGCTCTCCGTATATCTAACATATGAATCATTCTTAAACGAAAAAAATCAGGTTTAATATTTTTTAAGATTTGCAAGCCCCCTGGCAACTTCAGACTTGTACTGTGTTTTGAAATCACTGCCATGTGTTTGTTCATAAAGGCTATGTGTATCCGTCCGTGTTTAGATTTGTGTGTGTGTCTGTGCGTACACACGGCTTTAACCACTCCCTCAACCTCTAGTGCAGCGGCCCGTGGCCTCATTAATAACCTCTGCGTTTGCTGAATGGGGCTCGGGCGATCTATTGCGCTCTATTGCAGTGTTGTTTTTGTTTGGCCCTGGTCACAGTGATTCCTGGGAGATGGCAGCATCATAAATCTACAGCTTATTCATGGAGCTAACCTGACCTTTACAGCAACACCCAGAACAGAGGGAGAGGCTGGGAGAGAGATGGAAACCGAGGGAGAATGGTGGAAAAGGCCAGGGAGAATATAGAGGAAGGAGGGAGGGTGGGAGGGAGGTTGGAGGGTCTAAAGGTAGAACTGAGGGGATGAGAATGATAAGGAGGAGGAAGTGGAGATATAAGAGGAGGGGAAGGTGGTGGAGGAGCAAAGTGAAGAGAAGAAATGGACAGTAGATGGAGGCAGCTTGGGGAGATGCGAACGACAGAAGAGAGAGAAAAGGAAATTTACAGAAGAATAGGAGGGTGAAGAGAGACAGTAGCAGTCAGAGGATGGAGCTGGAGGGATCGAGAGGTTATACAGGATGAAAGCAATCAATGAGTCTGAGGGGACCTGGAGAAGTGTATGCCTGTGTGTGTATGTTTGTGTGGATTACTCCTGTGTCTCAGTCGATGAAACCCATCTCGAGCGCATCTGTGTCACCTGGCGAGTCTTTAATAAAGTCTCCATGTTGGGGGTTCGGTTTGCTCCCACAGGGGACAGAATCTCTCTACATGAGCTGTCTCACACCTTACCAACAAAAAGTAAAATGTGCTTTGAGATCAGTCACACACCGCATGTGGCAAGTGGGGCGCAGTGTGTGAGTAGTATGTGTGTGTATATTTGAACCTGAGTGAGTTGTGGGTAATGTCACAGGTTTTCAAGACTTAAAGAGGAATGTGGAAGAGGAATGTCTGTGCTAAATATTTATTTAATGTGCCCTGATAAGCCTTTCTATGCCTCTGTCAAGTCATTTAATATACAATGACACATGGAATTAAATATATTGAATCAGAAGACTTTTGAAAGCTGCGCAACAAGAAACACACCACCCACTGGCCTTAGAGGTTGGAGGTCTCAAGCATCTTTGACATATAACTAGAAAAACTCAAAAGTCCTTGTCTTATTCTCTCCTTTAGAAATTAAAAGCAAATAGTTTTCAGTTGAGGTCTTTTAACTTGCTTTTTCCAGACCTTTCCATCATATTTCATGGTCTTTATAACCACTTGTTTATCTGTGAATTGATAACAGCAATGATTCATAAACAAACTGAGCTGCTGATGAGGAGAACGTAAAAGCATCGAAGCCTTGAGTTGAGATACTATATCAACATTAAGTTTGTATCATTTAAATATATAAGATATTTACAAAAGCAAAAGAAGATACAAACTGTAAAAGTTGAGACTATCAAATACTGTAACATCTGGAATATACGTTGCACCAGTATGTTAGACATAGTCAGATTTTTGTGGTCTATAAGAAGGACAGAAAGGCTTTAAAGTGTCTTCCTGTGTGCAATTCCCATCCCCTTCAACAAAGTCTGCAATGTGCAGTTTCTATGCAGCTGTGCAGCTCTTTCTAGTACCATGTTTTTTCACCATGTGTAGTTTGCAATCTCTTTAACTATTGTGTTGTTAGTTGTGCTGAGCCAATAATGTTGTAGTTGAGTTGATGAGGTACAGACCCACTGTCTTTTACCAATTCCCAAAGATTGGTGCCAACCACCTTGGCTGGCTACTTGTATTGACTTTAGGAGTCTTTTTAGGCCAGATGGGTTTATAACTATTACATGTCTGTTTTTCTTTACCTAATAGTATATAATCATTTTATTAAATGCAAGAGTGTGACCTTATGAAGGAGAAAAGTTATTAGAAAGTGGTGCCAGCTTGCTCCACGATGCTAGGTATCCCAGCATACAATGAATGAGGGGAATTTTCAATCCCCAGCTCCTGGGCTGACGATGATGGTGGTGCACACCTCTAGAACAAAACTTGATCTAGTTTGGCTCCATATTCTGGGTATATGGGTTCATATGGCAGGAATGGTATGATGGAAATATAACCAGCCCATGTCTAGCTGTAAGTGATTTTATTTTTTTATCATTGTGGTGTTTTACCTTATCATACTTTCTCTCTTAATAAAGTCATTGTACAAATCAAGTAACAAAGTACATTTTTCAGTCACATTTATAAATCCTAGCATCGCCTAATTACATAAACAACAACCTGTGCAACAGCCTGTCGAGATCCTCTACATTTACTGTAAGATGTCCCTTGATAATGCTCTGGACACACGCAAAATCCAAACCTACTCTGTTACCATTTCTCATTATTACCAAAACGACGTGCTCACCATTTGTGCCTAATTGCTTTGGCAATATTGTTTCTAAGCTTTCATTCCAATTGAGCCCATTACACTGAAACTGTGTGGACAAAGAGGCTGGTTTGTGAGCGTGCAGCATGGCTGACTGAAACTGCCCGCCTCATTGGTATTCTGCACCTGTCCACCCCACAGACCCATCTTAGATCCAACAAGTCAAAAAAAAAATGGACCATTAGGAAGCAATGAGTTCTCTGCTGTAGAGCAAAGACACACATGTACTTACGCACACACTTTCACACACACTTTCACACACACACACACACACACACACACCCCTCTTTAACATTCCACTGATGAAACAGCAGTACATACAGTAAACCAATTAGCTACTACACCATTATGTTCAATACCAAGTTAGCCAGGAAGGAGGTCATTAAGTGAATGTGCGGATATAACTGTTAGCTGTTCACCAGAAGAACTGAGTCCAATGTTTGTTTTAAGTCCTGTTTACGGAGAAAGAACCAGGTTTGGTCTAAGGGTTATTTTCTTTCAAGTTGTTGTCTTGAGGGATCTGGCTATAATTTCAGCGAAATTAAACGATTTGGAAACTCAAATGAGATCCCAACAGACTGCCAGGAAAAATCAATCGAATGGTCGGAGCTGTGGTGAAGCAGAAAGCACACACATACAAGTCCTCTTGCTCTTAAATCATGCACACACACAGCTACCTCCACACTTTCATGCTGGCACAAACACACATTTTGCAAACACCAGGGTTTAAAAGTACCTCACACACATTCTTCACACCCCTGTGTATCCTTCCAGAACAATTACAGGCAGTCTTTCTGGGCAAAATGCCTCAGTCCTTTCAGGTGTTCAGGGAGGGGAAAAAGGGAAAGAACAGGTGTGTGGTTTGAATAGACTTACTCATTCTTACAACGGACTTCAGTGGAAAAATGGCCGCATTAGTCAAATCATCACAAACTTATGGAAAAGTTAAAACATTTGGAAATAGACAGATAAATGCCTCCTCTCCTTCATGCTCTTGTCTGTGCATTGAAAACTGTTAAGGCTTGTTGTTGTTGAGCTTAACTTAAAGAATGGAAACAACGCAAAACAGCCACTCTCATATCTGTGTTTTATAAATGCTGGAGTGTTAAAGCTTGGTGCTGATGATTAGCATAGCTTAGCTTAAAGACAGGAAGCAAGGGAAACTGGTAGTTAACTAAATGCTCAATAAAACCTCTAAAGCTCATTTAATAACATAGTGTGCTGTTGACATTTTTTGACCAAAAAATGTTTTTTCACCTTTGTTTATTGTTTTTTTTCACAATTACAATTTTAACTCCCCCCATACAGAAAAAAAGATTTTACCAGAATTTTTACAGCGACTGTCTTTGTGAAGGTTCACCTGGCAAGCATACAGGACGACAGGACTCAAGCAACTGACAGCACCTGGAAATAGACCATATTAACATGGTGCCTGTTTTCCTGTGATGTCACACTCAGGGTGAGAAGTGTACAATGAAGTTTGTGTGAAACTGGCTGAATGGACAAGAAATCTAATTGTGTATTCACACATTCACACACAGCTAATTTACAACTAGGCTGATTAATTTGCCAAGATCCCTGAAAGGGTTTAAGAAGTGAAAGAATACAGCAACTGGATTGGGGATTATATCCATGATGTTACAAGTAAGACCACTGGCATCTGTTGCGACTATACCGTAAACATTGCTTGCTAATGTGACGTAAAAAATCAACAATAACATCAATGTTGGCATTGTTGAAATAGTCACCAAATAGAATAATCAATTTACATGTGCGAGCATTGAAAATAATTTAACTATATTGTTTCCATAGTACCTGAATCATTAATACAGTAATGTAAAAACACTGGAGCTTAAAGAGAGAGGCCGACAGTGAATGTTACTGTGCTCCAGTTAAACCAGGTAAAAGTATGGACACTCATCAATGGAAAGGTTCATTTCTAAAATCAATACACCTCTTTCCTATGCTCTCTGTAATTCTCATTTGTTAATGTAAGCTAGTATATGGCTGAATGCTAACGTTAGCAGTTTTTAGTAGCTAATGGATACAAATATGTTTCTAGCTTAAAATGTGGGCTCCATGTCTCCCCAGATTTTCACTATCAACAGTCTAGTTGCTAGACAACCCTTTCTTTGTTAACTCAGGCTTTTTGCTTCAGGCTCTGTGCATGCTTACATGAAAGGGGCGTTTAGCGTTGTTGATGCTTCACCTGCACAAATAGGAAGGATCACCAGCTTTCTGCTTCAGAATGACATCACAGAAAAGTGGCTGTCATGAACCATATGCACTCCTCTAAATTTTAAAACATACAAACTTATTTTCTTTCTTTCAAGGCACAGGGTAAAAAAGGTGTACCGTGTAATTACATACTACACTTATAAAATGATTGGGAATTGTACATTTATTTCAGGACTTAAGTCCTTCTGATAAGCTGGGCTCTCTAGTTTGTGCATGAATACCTAATTTATTTGTCTTACTCATTAACTACTACCAGAACACTGAACTATTCCTTCAAAATGTATTTAATATGTGTTAGGTTCATCTATGCTTTGAATTTTCATGATGGTTTAATCCAGTCTGACATCAACGGAGGCAAATTTTGTGTTTTGGAAAGCTGCTATTATACCTTGGAAAAACTTTAGCAAGCGAATTCCCCCAAAACTTAAAAGCATATTTAGGAAGAGGTTGTGTCCGGACCTCCTTTAACATTTCAACAGAGACGATACAGCATCCACAGCCACTTCACACCCCAATTTTTCTCGCTGTGTGAAGGTGAGAAAAGAGCCATCTATTTTGAGCTCTGTTTTTTCATTCTTGACACACCTATATCTGTTACTTTTGATTTGAACATCTAAGTACACACTCTATGAACTTGTTCTGATCAAGCAAAACCTAACACTCAGGCTAAAAGATCTCGTACAGAGGAGGTTCATGCAGACTATTTGATTATGCATCTATTTATATTCCAGCTTTCTTCTTTTTATTTATTTTTATATAATATTCTACTCACCTGGTAATTTCAGTTGTAACCCTGCTAGAGCTGGGCAGAGACATCATTATCTATAACTGCATCTGTGTCTGTATTTAGATGGAAAACAAAAAGTGGGTGTGACTTTCCCTGATTTATTTTTATTTTTGGGGCTTTTTTGCAGCAGTTATCATATTAGATGAGAACAGATGTAGGTCAAAATGTTATGAAACATGTGATGACTTTACATCTTAGATGGAGGAAAATGACTGAGGTACAAGGTATAACCACTTGCCACACGGACTTTCATCTGCCAGTGCCTGACTTCTGTAGTTCCTCCTGTCCTTTGCCTCTCTCCTCCACAATGCGAGACAGAGTTCCTTGAGTGATGAAGACTAGGCTTAAACAAAACGCCTGGGTTCTTTAAGAAGAGTACAATTAACGCACAGTTAAGAACTTAAAGATGTAAGCTTTATCTTAATGTATAGTTTGCAGGGGCTTTCCCTTATGAGTATTAGTGCCTCCTCCCCCAATGCATGACAGTAATCCACCGATGTGCAGCCCACTGTCTGCGTGTAGAAAGACAAGGCCCACAATAGCTGGCAGATAAATTCAATAATGTGGACTACATTAAATGGCTTTTGACTGGGACTTTCTTAAATGGAGGAAATTAACGCATTTGGCTAAACCTTTCTTAGTTTTAGTTTGTGGAGGTTTGACTGAAATGAAGCCACAACCTTGATAAATAAATCGAGTAGGAAGGGGCAGAGGAAGATGGCTTAAGACGGCCTGTGCTGTGTCAATGAAGCTCATGACATATCTCATACAAATATCTAGATCTATCTCATTATCTGTGCCTTCCTGAATCTAGATTCAGATTCAGATTCAGTCTCGTCCCCAAAACCCACCATTGCACCTACAGAGGACTTTTTTCAACTCTGTTCAATTGTATTCTTTGAATGATGAGGCTTTGCAGTGATTCCAAAGTGTGCCCGTCAGAAAATGACTATTCTTACCACAATAGCTCCTGAAATGGCATTTGTGTTGAACTCTATCTAGCTGAAGCCTGTTCAGGATGAAATCACCACTTTGTGGGGACTGCCCACCTGTTCCATAAGACCTCTTAACGCCTACTGAAACACATTGATAAGTCCTCTCTCTCCTTAACATTACCTCTTCAAAATCTTCTGTTTCTTTTGTTTAGTATTCTTTTTCCACCTTTTGTCCTTAGTTTACCCACCTTCATCCTTATGTGGCTCCTACCCTCTTCCCCGTCCTATATTCCCTCCATCCCACATCCTGTCATCTCTCTCCTACCCTCCTCAAAACTTTCACAACTCCGATTTCCCTTCTCTGTCTTTGCTCCCCTCTCTCCTCCGTCTCTTCAAAGTCATCTCAGGCTTCGCTGTCATTGCGCTGAGAATTACACATCGCTCAAAGCGGTAACATCTGACAAAACGCTGCTCACTGACATTGTCGGTAGTAGCACGTCGCCTGATAGAGAAAGTTCACTCAAGCAGCCATCCTATTATCCAACCAGACGCACACACACACGCACACACAGACACTGTACCTACACTTTGACAGTTGTAGATACATCCTATTTACCTTGTAGCGGCCTCCCGAAGGGACAGTGACAGCCGCACACATTCACAGCTCGAAATAACAACCACAAGCAAGTGTGCAATGCAGTCCAACACACTCTTTTCCTCTTCCTCCCTCCCACTCTGCATTAAGTTCATTCGAGTGGCTGGTAACAGTCGCAGCGTCAGGCTTTTATCGCTGTAATTTGCAGCCATACATCAGTGTGACAGCGACCAGGGCAGGACAGTGTCGGCCCGCATCCAGACACCGCTGCACTCTTCACTGACACACGCCAAGGGCAGCCAGATAATGTAGATGTATGAATAAAACAACACAACTTTGATGTTGCAGATCACATGTATCATTCATTCACATCCACAGTGAAACACAGAAAGTGGAGGGATGCTGTCCATTTACAGCCGTGAGGAGGAGATAAGGGATGCAAGGGATAAGCGATGCACTGGTCATGGCTGGACTTCAATCAGGGGAAAGCTCCAGTAAAAAATATACAGCTCACTATTTATGCAGTGGCTCACATCTGCATTCAAAGGGAAATGGCCAGGGGAGGGCTGCCGAGTGAGTGAGAGAGAGAGAGAGAGAGAGAGAGAGAGAGAGAGAGAGAGAGAGGAGAGAGAGAGAGAGAGAGAGAGAAAGAGAGAGGGATGGAGAGGAGGATGAGAGGGATAAAATGTCATAGCTGGGGTTTGATAGACGAGGAAGGTCCATCCACTCCATCTCTGAGTATATGGAGGGATAGAGATGAAGGGGAAGTGAGGGGATGAAAAGGGAGCACAGAGATAGCCGCGAGGTAGAAGGGGGACTGAACTAGAGAGAGAGAAAAAGAGAGAGAGAGAGAGGGAGTTACAGGACCGGACAGGGAGAAAACGGTGGGAGTAAAGCCAAGGGATTAGGGAAGCAAGAAATGGAAGGGAGAAGTTATAATGGTCTGTCGGTACAGAGGAAACGGAGAGAAAAATGTGCAGGTTGATGAAGGTGAAGAGGTACAGGTGGATTTGAATCGCGGTCCATGGAGACAGAGGATGAGAGGAGGAGGGAGAGAGAGGGGGCGGGAGGATTGGTAAAGGTTAAGAGGGATTTTGTTGGATCTGTTTTTTTATTCCATCCTGACTGATTTTAATGGGGTCTTAAAGTCGCCGTGAGGTTACCTAGGCAACTAAAATACACCGTAGGACCGGTGATGGGACATTGTTATCAGTGCAGAAGAAGAAACAAGAGAAACAATCCAGCTGTAACTGTAAAAGAGGCCTGTGTGAACGAATCACTGTCTATTTACATACCAGTGTGTGTTTGCAGGTTCATGCAGGTGTGTGGTTTGTGTGTCTATTGTTGAATCTGACTGTGTACACAGTGTGTAGGATGTTAAGGAGTGTACCAGCAGGTGTGTGCAGTACAGTGGGTGCAGTACATGACTGAATGTTTGTAAAGTGGAAGTGTTTAAGTGTGCAGGTGTGTGTTTGTTTATGTTTTGAAGATGTAATTGGTGGTTCAGAGGGCTCAGAGTGTGTGTGTGTGTGTGTGCATGTGTGTGTGTTCTTGTTTTCCGACCTTTCCGTGGTCCATAGTTTTGGTGGATAGTGAGGATATTTTGGACAACTCTGAAATTGTCAAGGGAAGGTAATTCGAGACAATAAAGTGGGAAAAATCTTGATTACATTCAAATGGATGCTGCAAGTGTTTATGGACTGTGATGACAAAAAATTTGGAGCTCCCCCTATTGTCTGACTGCAGCATAAACCTGCCTCGTCTTATAACAAATGGAATATGGGTCAAACTAGAAAATGTATATACACATCAATTTCCTTTTAAACATTCTTTCTTTCTTTATGTCATTCTTCTCATGCTGATTTATGTCCAAATGCTCAAGTTTAGCTTTAATTAGTTATTTGATTTTTAAAGGTGAGTTATTGACAGCTCCAGTGAGAAATGAGGCTCCTGCAGCATTCTGTGATGTATAGCAGAGTAGAGGAGAAACGATGAAAGGAAACATAACAAACACTCACACAAGTGTCATTGAATTTTAAATAGCTGCAAGTGTCTGCTTTAAACCAACACAAGAATCTGTCCTAGTGTGGACTGTACCCACCTGAAGGGTATTTGATGTCTTATCCGTGAGTTAAGTGTGTGTTTTGGTTAGCAGAAGGTCATTGCTATCCTGTGGCCCCACAGGCCACATCCCTTCTGCGCATGTCTTGGCTCCACCAGCCCAACATGTCAGTGCCCATCATTGTAGAATTTTGGCTTCAGATATCACAACGAGAGAAGCATGGAGGCAGACTGTCCATTTAATATACAGTCAATGGTGTTTATTTACACCAGGCATGGCACAGACACCACATGTAAGCTAGTCCCCAGGCTATCTCTCTGCATTTCTCTCTGAGTTAATGAAGCAAATTCGTTTGGCTCAAATTGAAACATTTTCGGCTTGCACAGAGACTTCTATATCTAAATATACAGTCAGTTTGCATCTTCACAGTAGTGTGTATGAACATGCTAAAATTCTCTGTTGCATTCTGTCTCAATTAAAGAAAAAAATTATACAAATTTAAAGTAAGATTTCTAGAAGACTTCTCCAGTTTCACAACATGGTTTCATTTGATTTTTCTGAAAACATTACAACCCACTACACTACTTTATAATAAAAGGGAAGTAATTACATTGCTTAAACAAAAAACATTTGATTGGCTAGATTATCAGACGTGCCATAAACACACCAAAGTTTAACAAGTTGATAACTTTATTTGGAGGGGAAAATCAAAACAAGCTAAAACAAAAAGTCTCTGAGGTGTTTTTTCCTGAGTTAAGAACAGTCAAAGTTTGGGCAAGTAGTCAGTAATTAACTATAATGGATGCTTACAACTGACCTAACCTTCAGGCTTTTTTATACCGTCACACAGTCTACAACCAAAGATTACAGGTCACTTTTTCCCTGATGGACTTGCTGCTATAATCCCAGATTTAGGCAATGTGACTTGCTAGCCTCTCTGCCTATGGCTGCTTTCCTGACTCATGGTCAATGGGCAGTGAGAGCGAGGACATCTTCTTTATCACTGTTAATGAGTCTCAGCTGATTTAAGTGGCTTAAACTTCTCTCTCCTCGATTCCTTCCCATTCTTGTATGCCACCATATTGTTTGTTATAACATGCACTCATTCACAACCTCCATTAATACTTGTAATTTACATGAGTATATGTATTGTACCTTTTGTGTATAATGGGTTTGATTTGTTTTGAATTCATTTCATGCTTTATTGCATGCTCCTTTTGTTGCCACTGACTTTAGGTCAGCTCATGATACCTTAAATTACCCCATTATCATAATTACAGATAGGAACGATATCAAACACTACAAAAAGAGGACTTAAGTTGTGTACACCTGAAATGCCCTTGAAGGTTAAAGTAAGTGTCCCCCAAGCATAGAAAAACAATCATGTGTGCGTGTGCTTCTGCAGGAATTTTGTTTGTTTCAATGTACCAGCAAACAGTATGTGCAATGTACTTGTACTTTATCCTCCGGTGTGTGTGTGTGTGTGTGTGTGTGTGTGTGTGTGTGTGTGTGTGTGTGTGTGTGTGTGTGTGTGTGTGTGTGTGTGTAGGAATGTGCCCTGATTGCCAATGGATCTGTATATGAGTGTTGCTGGTGTGCAAGTGTGTGCAGTCAGTTTATAGGTGTGTGTTTGTGTGTATTTGAGTGTGTGTGTGCGCACCCATGAATCTGCCCGTCCGTGTAGCTGTGCTTGCACTATACGACAGAGTGTGAATCATCAGAAGCAGCGGAGCCATAAAGCCCAGAGCTGTTAGGCAGGATGGCTCCTGGAATGATCACAGGGAGGCTGTACTTCTATTTCCCAGGCAGCCATCACTGTGGGCGGCTGAGGAGCTGCTGCTGTCGTTGTGTTTGCTGGGACCCGAGGGTTAGCCAGTATATGCCGTAGTCACGCCTGACAGCACAGCCAATGGCCATAATGTCAGCGACAATGATTGAACACATGAAATATGTGCTCTTTGTCCATGGTATTGGACAGGGTGGAGGTTAGCACTAGGGTCAGGGTAAGGGTTAAGGCAAGAGGAAAATTGCCTGTTTGGAAAGAAAGGCTGCCTCTCTAGCTCTGCCTCCATCTTTTATTAGTCTGTGTTGAGAGCATGCCTCAGTGACAAACAAGATATTTGTCAGATTTGATTTCCTCCCTGCAGCAGATCTTTGCTGGTTACCCCAACAGAACACTGTAATATGAAGACATTAATTATTTATACACGCCCACTGCCAGGGCGGATCTATATAATTGCACCAGACAAAACATCCTTCTGATACTCACTAACGCAGCATAATTTTGAATAATAAGATACACTCATTTGATGTAGTTCGGATCAAAACAGCCAGATGGCTTCAATAGGAGAGGATGCAATGGGAACTGGTGAGGTAATACCAACTTTTTCTTCATATTTACCCACAAAATTATAAATTTTTGATATTGTGCATGGTGATGGCCTAGATAGAAAACACAAACACAAAGTAGATGTACAGAGTTGGCCTGTGTGTATAAATTAAAGAAGAAAATGCATACACATCACAGTCTGTATTTGCCCTTTAGCTGCAGGCTGCTCTTTAATCTGTTTATTCATCTATTTCATCCATTCTTCAGTTTTAGGCTCCATATCTAACTATTCAACTGTGCCAATGTTGACATCACACCAAAGGCACCCACAGCTGCTATTAGAATATAGAAACAGCCATTGTTTTGCATGTGTTCAACATTTGTATTAGTTATTTGACATTCTATGAGAAGTGTTAGTTTTTTGTCTTTTACCTTCTTCCTCAGCTGGAGACACTAAATAGAAGCTCTGCTGAGAAGCGAAAGAGAAATAACAACATTATTATTGTTAAGTGTTTCCTAAGTAGTTTTGCAGGCGAGCCCATCCATCAGAGCTCCAGGGGAGGAAGGGGATGCAAGGGGAGGAAGGGGATGCAAGGGGAGGGGATGCAGGAACCTGGTATGATGGTCTGCACAGTGGTTTAGTGGTTGTTACTGCCTTTATCTGACTGTTGATGACTGGAGATATCAAAGCAGGACACTGCAGCTCAATAGTGCCATCAACAGGTGCAAGGGAGCAGTGCTGCTCACCAGCCGGCTCTAAACAGTCATGGGGGTGATATTCAGTGAGCTCTTTTGGGGTGTAATGGTGAAGATTTATCAGAAATATGATCGGGTCATAAAGTGAAATATGCCATCGTCTCTACAGCGTCTGCTGAAGGATATATGAGGCTTGGGGATTAAGGTGAAGATGAAGCTGGCTGAAGTCCAACCTATTCTCTGCCAAGGTTAGACTATCCTCTGGCCTTTAAAACCCTGTCAGCTATGCTCCACACACACACACACACACACACACACACACACACACACACACACACACACACACACACACACACACACACACACACACACACACACACACACACAGATTCAGTATTCACACATATCTTGACCTTAACCTAGCCAGAAGCCAGGTCAGGGTTAGAGCAGATTTAAAATCACTGACTTCGTCTCACACTCTTTTTCTTCTTTTTACCTGCATGTTACTCTCATACACATTCATGCATACTAGACTGGACCCACAGCAAACCAAACACACTGCTCAGTGGAGTTTTTCCTCCATAAATAAGTGTGGTTCATCCATCAAAGGGCCTCAATGGGCCCTTTTCGTGCCCTCTGGCTAGTTCAGTCCAACAGCACCAGCAGCAGCAGCACACTGGGGGACAGACAAAGAAGGTCATCCCAAACCTCCACAAGGAGAGGGGTAATAATAATCATCATTCCTCTGAGTGTGTCTGCATGTGTGTGTGGAGGCAGTACGTTTAAGGGCGTTCTGCGTTTTTTTTTTTCTCCCCCTCACTTCTTCGTATAGATTTCCTGTCTGTCCGAGACTAGCCATCTAACAGAGCAAGTGTAAAGGCTTCAGTGTGCGTTGCATGTTACAGACCAGTCAATGCTCGCGAAGAGATGGAGCTCATGTAGCGCTGCAGGGAACAGATACAGATTCAGCCCTCTGATAGCATCACCAGGGAGATGGAGGAAATGTAGGAGAGTGGAAACAAAAGTGAGGGTACACAGGGAGTTCATGTGTTTGTCTGGGTTTTTTCCTCTTTCTATCGGTCTGTCTGTTAATCCATTTTAGTAACAAAATGGAGAAAGAAATGAGAACTCAACTTTAAAGATTTACTGTACGATTTTAAAGTTTGAATTTGAAGCAAATTCGGAGAAAATATAAAAACTAATGTTAAAAGCATGGAACTTACTCTTACTCAGGTTAAACATACTAAAGGTGTGTGCAAGGCTTTATGTGGATGACATGCCTCTATCTCCTTCCATCGGAAAAAAAAAAGAAAAAAAAGCTAGAATGCCACCCTGATGGGTGACGACATGTTACCCTGGTGATGGTTTTTAGATCCAAGACATGCCCAGAAGTAATCTGGCTGGTGGACCCGAGGAATTAATGTTACGCCCTGTGCTACCCAACGCACACATACCAATAAAACGTCAAAGAGCCCTCAGGATGATCTGAAGTGAAGACTCATAATTATGAAGAGCTCAATGACAGTTGTACATTATATTTTCTCTAACTGCTCTCTCCTCTGCTGTGCTAACCTCATAAAAACACTATAGGAGGCACATTTATCAATGGAGCTGTCAAGCATGATGTCACATCCCCGCGCTTTAGCATCAATAACTAATTTAAGCTGAATTTCTCAGAAACATTAAAACTTGGACAAAAATCAAATCAAATGTTAGCATGTAACTGTTTTTCTGCTAACTTTGCCATTGTATAGCCTTAGTCTTGAAATGACATACGTTTGCTATCTGGTGTTTTAAGCAAGGAAGTGGTTTAATGCTAACATTAGCTGTTGTCTCATGGTAGCTAATAGATTATCAAATATAATGTCTTATCTTAACATATGTTCTCATTTATGACTGATTTTTTACTCTCACATGTCATTTCAGTCATTTATCAGTCTGTAGCCAGTGAAATTATTATAATTAGACTACTTCCATTTAGATGGTTTGCAACCCTGAACACAGCAAAACAACATTAGCCTTTTGATAACAGTATTTTAGCCTCCTGATCTGTCAGTGACATTGGAGGAAAATAACCACCATGCGAATCAGTTGAATTGCTAAATGCTAAAAGTAGCAGGCAAAGACAAACAAATATTTGTTTAGGAGCCACTTTGTGTAGAATTAACAGCACCCCAATGATGGTGACAGATGACACTGCCAGCACAATAATGAATGCTGATGTCCACTTTCAATGCCACTATTTCAGTTGCAGACACACAGATAAATGGGCTGTAAAGCACCACACACCCTTGGATATAAATTTGCTCTCTGAATTCGTTACACCTGTCTACACAGAAAAACATTCCTTTCCGAATCATTGAAGAGTTTGACAAAAATGATGTGGACACTGGTTTTATGACACGTAAATGAATAATTGTTACCTGTTTTGGCGTTGCATTAGCACCAAAAATAAATGGTTCCTTCTCTGACACAAGTAGGTTGCACCTCGGAGCATCAATGCAGCATCGCTGTGTTAAAACTGACAGAAGTGGTTCACCCTCATCACGCCTCTCTTGTCTCTGCAGACTAATTAGGGAGTAATCGCTGTCAATTAAGTCAGAGAATTTATGCAACATGACATGTTCAAACAGCGCTCAAGGGTCTCATGTATCCTCATCTTGATCAGAAACGTAATGTGGTATCCTGCTTATTTATGGGGGCTCTTAACCTTTTAAACTGCACAGAATGAGTCCAGGATCAGCCCGAGACCTCTGGGATTTATGTCTCCTAGTAAAACAAGATTAGTCTCAACCCCTCTGAAGCACTCTCCTCTTCAGTTCAATACCATGTTGTAATTTGTTCAGCTGAAAGGGAGGATTAAGGAGAAACCATCTGATACCATCATTTAAAGGAAAATGTATATTAATCATTCTTCCATCCACAAAACGAGCATTTCAAGAGACATTTTAAAATCAGACAGGTAGACGTAATTGTTTCACTCTTATTCAAGGACACAGTAGACTTCTGTTCTCGCAGGATAACATCACTATCTAATGTTCCTTCTGTAATATTACTCACACTGTGTCATGTCAGACTTTTTTAATTTTTCAACAGTGGGTGTTCTTTTCTTTTCATTTGGAAAAGCTAACATAATGTCCTTAAATACACATCCAGCCCTCTCCCTCCTGTGAACTACTGTTTGTAAAAACAGGTCCCTGAAACCACTGGGAACCTCTTATTAGCAAGTAGCACTTTAACAGATGTTTGCTAAAGCAGCTTGTGACTCTCACTGCTGCTTTATGACTACTAACAACCTCTGCTTGATGTGAGGCTTTTCTAAATCTGAATAGTAACTTATATTATTTGATGTATTATACCTTCAGTTGTTGGGAGCTCTCTCCCTCTTTTTCTGCTTTAACTAAAAGTTTCTAAACACATGAATTGTTGCACTTCTGGTTGTGAGTGAGAGCTCAGCGTTTCCAAAACATAGCAAGAAATAGAACATTTGAATATTTGTGCTATTTTACAAATCATGTATCATCCAGTGTGTACTTTGACGCAGATCCAGATCCTTATGGAAAATTGTATCCATTATTGACTTTTTTTGTTCCATTGTATTGCACCCTCTCAGGTTTTCATAGTGGTGTATGTTGCATGATGTGTGCCTTTGACAGAACATCCTGAACACACACTGTGATGAAAGCATGCAGCTCATCACATGATTCTCACAACTAGACTTTGACTTGCTTTGAAGATTTTTCATCCTTGAATCTGTCAGTATGTTCACGTCTGCACACAATGGATTATCTGGCCGATAAACTTAAACATTTCTCTAAATGTATAGTGTTTGACTCTGTTATTTGTTTACAGCATATTCCTAAAATTAAAATTAAGTTTCCTTTTGTTGGATAATGATGAACTTGACTTCTAGGATTAATGAGGTGTAACATCAGAAAGATTTAATGCTGGTGCAAGCATTACTCTGGAAATGTACTGAAAGATATGCACAGTAAGATATGATTGTAACACTAGAAAAGCTAATGGAGTTCAAGTATCTATATAAATTTAAATGAAGCCATTTGAGTTAAATGATATTCAATACTCTACTTTTGGACTGTTTTATACTTAAGAGCTGGACGAATACAAAAATAAAAACCAGCCATCGTTTGTGCTGAGAGTCAATTCAACAGTATATTGAATTATTTTGTGTCTTCAGAAATTACTTTTGGGTTAATAAAGGGCCGAAGTCCTTTGTGTCCACATTTCCATCCAGTGAACTGAACTGCTGGATATAAGAAGCACTAAAAAGACACTTTATAATGGTTCAAGGATACTCCGCCTTGAAGAACCTAATATATGCCTTACTGCCAGAGCAGAGAGGACGGCGGGTCGAAGCACTCAAGGAGAGCAGAGCACAGTGTGAACATACAGAGTGTATTTACAGTGGAATAGATGGCAGATGAGATGAGGTCTGGTTTTAATAGAGCAGAGACCTGCGCTCACTGCCAGCTGCCTTCACAGGCCTCAGAGGAGAGGTGCCAAGGAGAGGTGAGGAGCAGAGAGAGAGAAGGAGAGTGTGTGTGTGCGTGTGCATAAAGGGAGCATTTTTATAGGTATGAGGGGACATTTGGACCCTGTAAGAATAGAAAACTTGGATTGTTAGTTACCTGTGAGGGTTACCTTCAAGACCTCATTGCTAAAAAGCTGCTTTTAAGGTTAAAAGGAGAGTGGATGGGGCAGTAGCCAGAGATATGAGCATGTGTGTGTCAGCAAGTGCTGTGTCCTAGACATGACATTGATATATTCTATTAAAAAACATTATGCTGGCTGGATTACATCCTCTAACATTATAATCAGGAAATACAAATGGTTATCATTTTATTGTACTTTTATATCTGTCATGTTACATTGATTTATGTTACTGGATTCTGTATTTTTAATCACATGACAGTGTATTTAGAGTTAATTGCGATAAATTGGATTTCAAATTGATTGTTTAATTTTATTTATTTTTGTAAGTCCATATTGTTACAGCAACCCCATCCCGAGTGTAGGTGTTATGGCTGTCAAATTGGTGGTGGGCACCAGTCTTGATTAGCTGGGGCAAATATCTGTGCAAGAGAAGAAAGAGAAAGAAAGAAGTTCTGCCCCATTTCTCCTTTTTGTTATAAAATTTAAGTTAGCGTCATCTGAAACCCTGAGGGGCATCAGAAGAAACCGGCCTGCAAGCTTTAGCCACCTCTTTAGCTTTTGCTGTCTAAAGTTTGTTGCTCATAGAGTTGACTGGACATCTCTGTTGCACACTATCCAGCATGGCCTGCCTTTGGCGAGAGGCTCTCTGCATCAGCTGTGTGCTTGACCAGTAAGTGGAATTACCACCAGAAGACTCAACGTCTTCTGGTGGTAATTCAATTCGCATTGACAGTAAATGTAAATAACGTTGGTCTTGACAAGAGAACCACCTGGCAGGGCTTTGAAGCTGAACTACCTGTTCAAAGGACTTGTTCCTTTATCCATTACTGCCCAAGGAGGTTTGTGTCTGTTACAATCCTCAAGGTTACTGATGCATCGCTTCCTGATTAAGCGGCCTCTCCACACTTGCCTCTGTGACTGTTTTGCATTGCGGCAAATGTTTGATGTCAAGCTCAGAGGACGGCTCCACTGATGGAAATCAGGTTGTAGCTACCAAACTGCCTTAGTATGAAAAGAGGTGTATATTTTGTCCCTGCAATGATAGGCCAGTGAGTTATTGATCTGAATGTGTGAAAATCTCTCCAACTTTACAGAAGTTTGTTAGGAGTGTAGTTTACCACAAGAGATTCCCTGCACACTAAGCATTCTCTCCAAATGTCTCCCAGTTCCCATGCCGACTGGAGAGCACAGATTACATATCTATATATTTAAGGTCCGGCTCAAAATTAATATCAGCTAATCTTTCTCTAGAGTGTACGCTCAGCTGTTGTTGATGTTCTACTGTGCCTGTGATCAAAAGTAGGAAGTAACTCGAATGAAATGCTTTTATGAGATCTTGCAAGTTTCTTGGGTGTAAACCCTGATTTTTTTTCCACTTTTATTCATGTCCCCTCAACAACATTTGAGGTTTAAACTGTTGCAATATGCAAATCTGGATTCCTCTCTGCTCCATCAATGATCTTATCCAACATACAGCTGACATGTTTCTTGCACACATCTGCAAACATGGTCTATATGGGACCAATGACTTCATAATGGCACATGTTTTTTGAATGGGAAGTGTGTGAGATATTTATGAACATATAAGATGGATTCTCTGTGCTTGTTGCGCACACATGAACACACACAGCAGGATACTCTCTCTGGTCATACTGGTCGCTCACAGCTGTGTGGTGATGACAAACATCCAGAAACCACCCCCAACCCGCCATCATCTCTCTCTCTCTCTCACACACACACACACACACACACACACACACACACACACACACACACACACACACACACACACACACACACACACACACACACACACAAAACACACACACACACACACAGATTCATTCATGGTTACACCCTGTACCTCCTCACACTCTCCGTTATTCCAACACCAGTCTGACAGCTGTGGAGCAGCTTGCCAGCAATGTCACGCAGATAGAAAGCTTTTAACACAGAGAGGTGTGTAATATTCATAAGGAGTGCTCCACTTACCGTGTAATAGACGTTGCCTAGTATGAGTGTGAGCAACACTGATCCAGTCCTCTGGTGATGCGGTCTGATATAATATTAATGCCAGTTGTGTGAGATAGCTTCTACCCTGTTCTTCGTTCTGCCCCATTTCTCACATGCAACACACTCCCACGTTACAGCAGAGACATTCGATGGGAGCTTGTTCTCGTATCTCACAGCGGGGTGCTGCAGTGCTATAGGGGTGAAGTTTATGAGACAACTTCTTTTGGGCTTTGTTCCTGCCATACCACATTCTTGTTCCTGCACACACATACACACTTTTCCCTGTGCAGATGTAGGGCAGTGGTAGATTAGCTTGGCAGGGAAACAAAGTCCACTATCATTTTTTTTGGTAACCAATTTAGCGGTGATTATCTAAGGGCACAGGCACACTAGAGGTTTGTTTTCTTTGTTTACAACTGCAGTTTAAAAGTTCACTTTGTTGCTTTTTTGCACTTAGTCCTTTTATGTTCACATTGCCTAATTACAAGTGAACCAGGGCATGTAAACAAGAGTCCCAAATAGATCAGCTTTATTGGGCAATTTTGCTAATCTGGCATCCTGCAAGGTTGGAGATCTAAGTGATGCAAAAGAGTCATGTTTTTGTTACTCCAGCAAAGGTTTTTTTTAAATTAAATATACCTGGCTTGGTGCTCTTATGTAAGGGATAATATCCAGTGAACCAGCGTTTATGCAAATTAATATCCAGACAGGGATTGCCTCATACATGGCTGCATCTGGATATTCCCGACCACAATGTCTCCATCGACGGCTTCCAGACTGTCTGGGCGGACCGAGTTAGCACCGAGAGTGCTGTGGGCCTCCGACCATATTATCTGCACAAGGAGATCTCACATGTCATACTGGTAGCTGTTTACATCCCCCCTCTGCCAACCCGACTACGGTGTCCAATGTTCTTAACGTTGCCATATCCAGACTCCAGACAGACCACCAGAGTGCCCACTTCCTGATATCCGGGGACTTCAACCGTTTTTTTCTACATAGCTTATTCTTTCTTCTGTACATACTTTTATTATCATTATTTCCATTGTATTTGTATTTATATCTTATCAATTCTTCTTCTATTAATATTATTTGATATTCTTAATTATTGTATATAGGAGCAACTTTAATGACTGAATTTCCCCCCGGGATGACTAAAGTATTTCTAATCTAATCCTGGAGGTACTTTTTCTTACTTAGTGGTTGACACACCTTTAGACAAAAATAGTGACAACTTTTAACAGTTGCTACCATCCCCACCACTTATGGTTTACGTTCCTTTGTAGAGATCAGCAACTTAAATATGCACGTAACAGCTCTGCTGCTGTTGTCTGGATTGCAGAACAATATCTTGCTTCACTTCTCCCTATCAGAGATGGTTGGGGTTCAGTAGCTCCTCAGGCTGCTCTCACTCTTAATTCTAGCCTGAGAGGGACACTTGTGTTTTTGCCACAGTGTCAACATACAGTGGTGAAATGTACTGCACTACTTTCTGCAAACAGATTCAAAACTGTGTGCATGATCAGGTTGTCCCTGGCCTCTCTTGCTATTGAGAATTGTTTCTGATGTTGTGGTTTTGACAAATCGGAATCAAGTTGTTAACAAGGCTGGGTTATTGGCTGGTTTGGCCTAATGGTTGAAGTTGTGTTTATCATGTGCAAAGGCGATAGTCACCAAACAGGCGGCTCAGTTTTGACTCCAACCTGCATCCCCTTTTCCTGCATGTCGTCCTCCAATCTCTCCCTCTTCGTTTCCTGCTCTATCGACTGTCCCAAAGGCATGAAATATAACCTAAAAAAAGAAAAGCAATGCTTTTATGCATACACAAGTCTGTCCTTGCTTCCCTTTGTTTAACTAAACCTCCAGAGAATTAGTAAGTGCTGACTATCAGATGCGCAGATGGGTGACATAATAAAACATAATAAGTGAATGTAGAAATGTAGTAAATGTAGATGTTTCCATACAGGGAACAAGAGGTCACTGACTGGTCCGATGAGCCTGAAAATTAAGTGAATCATTTTCTGTAGATCTACAGTCACCTGATGTCAACTCAGCTGAACATCTATGGGACACCTTTCAGCAAGCTATCAACCATGAAAACCCACTGAGGGTGAGTTTGCCTTTATTCGTTTTCTCTTGCACAAGAGCAAACTGCTCTATTGTAAGATTTCAAGCCGAAAATATGTTAACAATATGCAAAAGAGAGTAAATTTACTAGAGGCCTGAAGTAATTTGCTGAAGAACTGACAGAGAAAAGTGATGCACTTGAGGGTTAGGAAGTTTTGTATTAGCTTCGTCTCAGAGACTAAAGATAGACACAAAAACTCATTGCTACTTCACACATGGCTGCATAAATTATTGCAGAAGCAAAAAAAAAAAAAGCTTGAACTTTCCTAAAAATAGTAAAGGAGCATGTGTCACAGTATCTATCACCCTGATTCTTGCTTTCTGATCTCCCAGCCTTTTCATTCCCCTGCATAGCTCTCCTGTCTTGAGACCCTGTCCCTGCCTTCTGACCTGGAGTAACCTCTGTTTCCGTCGTCTCCATACCCCTCACTGTCCGTCCACCTGCTCACCTGTTTCCACT